>NW_020864006.1:0-27800 GCF_003713205.1 Coffea eugenioides
TAAGGGCTCCTTGTTTCAACTTAACAAATTCATCCTCTCTCTTTTCTTGAATTAAGGGTGGAAGAAACTTTTCATTAAATTCCCTCGTGAAGTTCTCCCAAGTCCAAGGGGTTTTGGTTCTCTCCCATTTTCCTTTTGTCAGATCCCACCAAGCACGAGCCACTCCCTCAAATTGGAAAGCAGCGAAATTCACTCGCCTATCCTCAGTGTAGTCTAGGGCGGCGAATATGTTGGTCATCCTCTCTAACCAATTTTCCGCTATTTCAAGATCAGGTTCTCCAAGAAACTTAGGCGGGTTGAACTTTAAGAACCTCTCTAAGGCTCTATCCTCTCCTCTATCTTGTCTCCCAAGTTGGTTAAGCTGTTCAGGACCCTGTCTATCAGCTGAGCGCTCTAGGATATTAGTCATCCTATTAATGGCAGTAGCCATTTGATTACCCTCAATGTTTTCCTGTCCTTGGGTCGATCCAGTTGCTGATCCCTGGTCATCCCTTTGAGGTTGGGCCTGTCTAGTCCCTCGCCCACGACCTCGACCACGTCTTAGTCCTTCCATAACCTAGGCGTGCCTAGTGCAAGAAATAAATCAATTATGTGATGCAAAGCAGAAAGCAGGAACCAATCAAGAAAACATTGGAAATAACAATAATTTACATTCATTAGCATGCCAAGTTCGTACAATTAGCAAGTCATGGGGTAGTCACAAAAATATAGCACACAGGTGCCACAAGAGTACTTTTAGTCACAGAAGACTAAAGTAAAAGCAAGTACCTCAAAAGTAGGCCACACAGTCATGCAAAATACAATGGCCTCAGCACTTAGCATCATCCCTGCTAATCCTAACGGTACTAGTCAAAAGGGTCAAAAGAGTCAGAAGGTCAATCACTAGGGCCTAGTCCACAGTAGGACTACCGGGTGGAACCTCCTCCTCAGGATCCTCCTCCTCCTCATCAGGACTCTGGACTACATCCATCGCCTCATCCACCAATCTAGAAGCATCAGTCAAGATGTCGGAAGCCCGACTATGGACCTCCTCTCCCAACCTAGTGAATCGAGCCCTAGTACTCTGGAGCTCCTCACGCACAACTGCAGATGTGGTTACCTCGCCCTCTAGGACCTCCTCGAGCTCCACAATCCTCTCTCCCTGAACGCTAACCATCTGTCTAACCTCGTCCACCTCTGCCTGTAAATCCCGGTTAAGATCCACTAACTGACGACGCTCGTCGTCCAAAGCAAGCACGAGGTGGTTCGGGTAGGCGAAGGTCAACCTACACGAACATCGGGGATATCTGTCAGATGGAAAATAGCGTACACGAGCTCCCCCGCCTAGCGCTCGGTAGTAGATAGGCCTAGGATGCACTATATGACCATTCGCATGGCCATTCCCGTTAGCTGCTGGAACTCCATTTTCGTTTTCCATCCCTGCAAAATAATAGCACTTTTCGGGTTAGAAATTTAATCACTACCTAGTTCGGATGTCGTTTATGCATGCCTAACCCAATCACTAACTTGCCCCAAGTACCACTTAAGGTATAACTTATGTGACGACCCCACTTCTCCCAAGGGCGAACCCAAGGGTATCGGCGGGCCGCCTGCCTAGCTCGCGCCAGGACTCAAAACCTAAAGTTCGAAAGAGCACTAAATACAATATATACAATCCCAAAAGTTATATTCACATCTTCAAAAGTCTCGAGTCAAACTACTCTAATATACTACAATCATAACCAGCAGAAGATAGACCCTAAGAAGGGTCCTTATACAAACCACCAAAACAGAAACAAACATTCTAACTATTCAACTATTACAAGCCAATCTAACTATACTAGTATACGAGCCAAAAGTCCCCGCGTCGGCCCCTGCTAAGGAAAACAAAAGGAATGGGGTAAGCTATATGCTTAGTAAGTAAACAGGGGCGAAAGCATAAATTTCACATAACAGTTACACAATAAGAGTAAAGCAAAAGCAGAAAAGTAACATCACATAATAAGGATACAGGTGGCTCCAAAGCCAACTCATATGCCATGCGTGATCTCCTGCCGACACTCCGTCGACTGCAAATAAAAGTCCGTAGAACTTCACTTGTACACCCACCGACACCTTATCACCCTCACTGGCCAGTCACCTCACAAACTTGCCCGGGCGAACGAAATCACAAACTTGAGCTTGAGTCACAAGCTCGGGTCACAAACTTGGTCACCTTCTCGGTGAACCGGATTCACAAAATTGGTTCATAACATGAACCTACAAACTTGGTGACCTCATACTAAGTTGGACTGCCTTCGACCAAGCCCTAACCGGCTCGAATAGTCCAACCAGGTCAAGAGTTCGCCCCAAACTCACAAACTTCACAAAATTATTCAAAATCACAAACTTTGCAAACTTCACAAACTTTATTCGAAAGTCGCCCCGAGCCACATGCTCAAGGGTTTTGGTTCCAAAAGGTTCATATACATATGCCAAGTACAATTATACATTCAAATTAGGGTTTAGGTCGAGTGCGATAAAGTACACCCTCGCCTAAGTGCCCTTTTCACATATCTCAAACACATAGCAAAGAAAACACACCAAACCGGCCTGAATACTTACTCAGAAACTGAAATAGCAAAAGTACGAAGTCGGATCGAAATGAACAGCTAGTAGTGGGCCCCACCAGTTCCGCCCAGCTCACCACCGTCTGAAATAGAAGATTGTGTCACATAATATCACAAACGGCTACTATCGTGCCTAAAACAAGCAAAACGGCAAAAACGGCACGCGCGCACATAAATATGACGAACGGAAACGGAGACGGCCGTTAGCGGAAACGGCAGATTTGACACTCGTTTCTAGTTTACTCATAAGTTGAGCTACGAATATCGGATTAAGGCATATGAGACGCCATATCGAAGCTTAAAGGATGAACAACAACTGTTATGAAGACATCCAGAACTGAAACTGGAGGCTTTAGTCCCAAATGAACCAAAAACAATCACTTACGAAATCTGGCAAATGCACAAATGGTCAGTTTTGAGTGCAAACTGTTTTCTATGCTACACATGGTCAAAAGAGCTGCAAATTGGCAGTTAGATAGTTTATTCTGAATGGAACAACTTTCATGAAGGTCGGCAACCCAAATTCGGAACGGAAATTGGTCATCAGGACCAAAACAGATTTCTGGTCATTTTCACGGGCAGGCCTTGTTTGCTCGGCTATATCTCAGGTTTTATAAATCCGATTCATGAAATTCCAAGGGCGTTAGAAAGCTCTGATATAGGGCTATAAGTTTGGTGTTTTGGTCGGAAGTCCAAACAGCTTGTAACTCAGTCAAATGTGAAGCCAAAGTTCCAGCCATAAACTTTCCAAAAACGTACCAGAATCACAAACCGTATTTGACCTCAATATGCGGTAATGGCACCAAATTCACTACGGTTATCGGATGGGGGTGTAAGACCCACCGTTTCGAAGCTAAGAAACAGGAGTACAACAATGTAGAAGGCCACTCAGTCCAAATCCTAGCACAACTAGGACAAATATGCAAAATACAAATCCAGAATTACCAAAACAGGTTTGCAAATCACATAAAACTGTAATCGGTATATCTCAGTCCATACAAGTCCAAATGCCGAAATTCCAAAGGCATAAGTTAGCTAAAACGTCCAGCTACATTTCATCAGAAGACACCAACAACAAAATCCAAACCAATTCCAGTGAAAACAAACGATTACTATTGCAGTTCGGACATTCTGTTCACCAAAAACAGCAACAGTAAAAACGGTATAACTCACTCTATATTACTCCAAATGCCCTGAAATTTTGCAGGCACTTCAAACTCATCAATACCTACAACTTTCATGTTTTGAGCCAAGGCCAATTCGGCCTCTATCTAGGACCAAAAATTTCGGACAGAATGAAGAACCAAGAACCCTAATTTTCCAGATTTCCTTCCAAATCCAAAATTGATTGCAATTTTCTATCATATGCACCTACTAGAGCCAAAGCCCCTTATTACCAACCATAAAAAACAATCACACCATCAAGATCATATGAAACCAGAAAATTCCTCAAAAAATAAAAAACTCAACCAAATCACTTCAAACCAAGAAATAATCCACAAATTTCATCACTCTAATCACTACTAATCATATCTTAAGCATCAATAGGTGTAGGTGGAAGTTTAAGCTTCACTTACCAAGAAACAAGAGAGAGAGAGAGATGTTGGCCACCTTAGACCTTCAAGCAAACTTCACTACAACACTTACTAGCACTAGAAGAAAGGTTTTTATGGAGTAGAATCTAATCTAGGCTTTTGTTTGTGGGAGATTGAAGCAAATGGAGCTTGAAAGTTGAAGAAATGCACTTCCTTCTTGAGCTAGGGAGATCCGGCCACCAAGAGAAGAAAATGGTGATTTTTGTGCATTTTTTTGATATTTAATCCTTTGGTCAAAAAAGTCAAGAAAGTGAATAGTAATTCTTAAAGTCCAACCAATGAGAATGTGACACTTGTCACCTCATTAAATGCATTCCTATCCTTTCTTTCTTCTCTCACATCAATCATTTCACACACTCTACTTGTCTATTAACACCCGATAAATTTTACACAGTATCCGGAATTTAACCTAATTGGCCGAATTTTTCCGAACTTTGCGCACTAGTGGGTCCCACGTCCGTTATATATCCGTAATTTCTCAAAAACTCTACAATACTAGAAAAATCATTTGAAAACGATATTTGCTCATAAACTTTGTCTGGGGAATTTTCTAATAAAGAAAATGTAGAAAAACGGGTTTTCAATCTTAACCGGAACTTAGGGTTTAAATCTTAATTCCTACTTAGGGTTTTCGAAATACTCCCAAAACCAAACGTTACCGCCAAATTAATGAATATATCAACGTAGTACGAACTGGGGCCTCACAATCTCCCCTCCTTAAAAGAATTTCGTCCTCGAAATTCCAACTTGCACTAATCAGATCAAATAATCCTCAAAAGCAGTCAAGTACACAACAGGCAATGCCTCAAAAGTTCAACCACTCGAGTAGTAGCCGGTCTACAACCACACAAGTACGAATAAGTTCAAAAGCCGGGTTCAAACAAATAAGCTCAAAAGATTATACTCAAATATACATATTTTTACAAAGTCACACTAAAAATATACAAGTTATCCGACATCCGGTCGGTGCAAAATCCATTATTTACGTGAGCACTACGGCTCCAAAAATGTAGTCAATCACTGGGTAACAAAAGAAGCCAGGCATACTGGTTATAACAAAATAAACATGGCAGATATAACAAATTAAACATATCAGATAGTCAAAAGGAAATTCCATCAACGGTCCTACACGCCTCCCCTACGGAACCTACCTAATCCACCAGCACCGCCCCGGCGGCCCTAGGGTGCAAACCTAAAGAATAGGTCCAAATAGCTCACTTCAATATTAAGTAAGAACCAAATCGATTCACACTGGGACTGGCCATCTCCAAGTGCAATCAACTCAATCCCCACTTTGCCTTATGGAAAATTACAAAAGTCAATATCAAAATCTTAGCATTCAATATTTACCTTAATAGCCAAGTATCCCACAGTCCGGCATCCTAAACTTCAAGCCTAGGATACACTACAGAGATCGAAAGCCTAAGCTCTGATACCAACTGTGACGACCCCACTTCTCCCAAGGGCGAACCCAAGGGTATCGGCGGGCCGCCTGCCTAGCTCGCGCCAGGACTCAAAACCTAAAGTTCGAAAGAGCACTAAATACAATATATACAATCCCAAAAGTTATATTCACATCTTCAAAAGTCTCGAGTCAAACTACTCTAATATACTACAATCACAACCAGCAGAAGATAGACCCTAAGAAGGGTCCTTATACAAACCACCAAAACAAAAATGAACATTCTAACTATTCAACTATTACAAGCCAATCTAACTATACTAGTATACGAGCCAAAAGTCCCCGCGTCGGCCCCTGCTAAGGAAAACAAAAGGAATGGGGTAAGCTATATGCTTAGTAAGTAAACAGGGGCGAAAGCATAAATTTCACGTAACAGTTACACAATAAGAGTAAAGCAAAAGCAGAAAAGTAACATCACATAATAAGGATACAGGTGGCTCCAAAGCCAACTCATATGCCATGCGTGATCTCCTGCCGACACTCCGTCGACTGCAAATAATAGTCCGTAGAACTTCACTTGTACACCCACCGACACCTTATCACCCTCACTGGCCAGTCACCTCATAAACTTGCCCGGGCGAACGAAATCACAAACTTGAGCTTGAGTCACAAGCTCGGGTCACAAACTTGGTCACCTTCTCGGTGAACCGGATTCACAAAATTGGTTCATAACATGAACCTACAAACTTGGTGACCTCAGACTAAGTTGGACTGCCTTCGACCAAGCCCTTACCGGCTCGAATAGTCCAACCAGGTCAAGAGTTCGCCCCAAACTCACAAACTTCACAAAATTATTCAAAATCACAAACTTTGCAAACTTCACAAACTTTATTCGAAAGTCGCCCCGAGCCACAAGCTCAAGGGTTTTGGTTCCAAAAGGTTCATATACATATGCCAAGTACAATTATACATTCAAATTAGGGTTTAGGTCGAGTGCGATAAAGTACACCCTCGCCTAAGTGCCCTTTTCACATATCTCAAACACATAGCAAAGAAAACACACCAAACCGGCCTGAATACTTACCCAGAAACTGAAATAGCAAAAGTACGAAATCGGATCGAAATGAACAGCTAGTAGTGGGCCCCACCAGTTCCGCCCAGCTCACCACCGTCTGAAATAGAAGATTGTGTCACATAATATCGCAAACGGCTACTATCGTGCCTAAAACAAGCAAAACGGCAAAAACGGCACGCGCGCACGTAAATATGACGAACGGAAACGGAGACGGCCGTTAGCGGAAACGGCAGATTTGACACTCGTTTCTAGTTTACTCATAAGTTGAGCTACGAATATCGGATTAAGGCGTATGAGACGCCATATCGAAGCTTAAAGGATGAACAACAACTGTTATGAAGACATCCAGAACTGAAACTGGAGGCTTTAGTCCCAAATGAACCAAACACAATCACTTACGAAATCTGGCAAATGCACAAATGGTCAGTTTTGAGTGTAAACTGTTTTCTATGCTACACATGGTCAAAAGAGCTGAAAATTGGCAGTTAGATAGTTCATTCCAAATGGAACAACTTTCATGAAGGTCGGCAACCCAAATTCGGAACGGAAATTGGTCATCAGGACCAAAACAGATTTCTGGTCATTTTCACGGGCAGGCCTTGTTTGCTCGGCTATATCTCAGGTTTTATAAATCCGATTCATGAAATTCCAAGGGCGTTAGAAAGCTCTGATATAGGGCTATAAGTTTGGTGTTTTGGTCGGAAGTCCAAACAGCTTGTAACTCAGTCAAATGTGAAGCCAAAGTTCCAGCCATAAACTTTCCAAAAACGTACCAGAATCACAAACCGTATTTGACCTCAATATGCGGTAATTGCACCAAATTCACTACGGTTATCGGATGGGGGTGTAAGACCCACCGTTTCGAAGCTAAGAAACAGGAGTACAACAATGTAGAAGGCCACTCAGTCCAAATCCTAGTACAACTAGGTCAAATATGCAAAATACAAATCCAGAATTACCAAAACAGGTTTGCAAATCACATAAAACTGTAATCGGTATATCTCAGTCCATACAAGTCCAAATGCCGAAATTCCAAAGGCATAAGTTAGCTAAAACGTCCAGCTACATTTCATCAGAAGACACCAACAACAAAATCCAAACCAATTCCAGTGAAAACAAACGATTACTATTGCAGTTCGGACATTCTGTTCACCAAAAACAGCAACAGTAAAAACGGTATAACTCACTCTATACTACTCCAAATGCCCTGAAATTTTTCAGGAACTTCAACCTCATCAATACCTACAACTTTCATGTTTTGAGCCAAGGCCAATTCGGCCTCTATCTAGGACCAAAGATTTCGGACAGAATGAAGAACCAAGAACCCTAATTTTCCAGATTTCCTTCCAAATCCAAAATTGATTGCAATTTTCTATCATATGCACCTACTAGAGCCAAAGCCCCTTATTACCAACCATCAAAAACAATCACACCATCAAGATCATATGAAACCAGAAAATTCCTCAAAAAATAAAAAAAAACTCAACCAAATCACTTCAAACCAAGAAATAATCCACAAATTTCATCACTCTAATCACTACTAATCATATCTTAAGCATCAATAGGTGTAGGTGGAAGTTTAAGCTTCACTTACCAAGAAACAAGAGAGAGAGAGATGTTGGCCACCTTAGACCTTCAAACAAACTTCACTACAACACTTACTAGCACTAGAAGAAAGGTTTTTATGGAGTAGAATCTAATCTAGGCTTTTGTTTGTGGGAGATTGAAGCAAATGGAGCTTGAAAGTTGAAGAAATGCACTTCCTTCTTGAGCTAGGGAGATCCGGCCACCAAGAGAAGAAAATGGTGATTTTTGTGCATTTTTTTGATATTTAATCCTTTGGTCAAAAAAGTCAAGAAAGTGAATAGTGTTTCTTAAAGTCCAACCAATGAGAAGGTGACACTTGTCACCTCATTAAATGCATTCCTATCCTTTCTTTCTTCTCTCACATCAATCATTTCACACACTCTACTTGTCTATTAACACCCGATAAATTTTACACAGTATCCGGAATTTAACCTAATTGGCCGAATTTTTCCGAACTTTGCGCACTAGTGGGTCCCACGTCCGTTATATATCCGTAATTTCTCAAAAACTCTACAATACTAGAAAAATCATTTGAAAACGATATTTGCTCATAAACTTTGTCTGGGGAATTTTCTAATCAAGAAAATGTAGAAAAAAACGGGTTTTCAATCTTAACCGGAACTTAGGGTTTAAATCTTAATTCCTACTTAGGGTTTTCGAAATACTCCCAAAACCAAACGTTACCGCCAAATTAATGAATATATCAACGTAGTACGAACTGGGGCCTCACAATCTCCCCTCCTTAAAAGAATTTCGTCCTCGAAATTCCAACTTGCACTAATCAGATCAAATAATCCTCAAAAGCAGTCAAGTACACAACAGGCAATGCCTCAAAAGTTCAACCACTCGAGTAGTAGCCGGTCTACAACCACACAAGTACGAATAAGTTCAAAAGCCGGGTTCAAACAAATAAGCTCAAAAGATTATACTCAAATATACATATTTTTACAAAGTCACACTAAAAATATACAAGTTATCCGACATCCGGTCGGTGCAAAATCCATTATTTACGTGAGCACTACGGCTCCAAAAATGTAGTCAATCACTGGGTAACAAAAGAAGCCAGGCATACTGGTTATAACAAAATAAACATGGCAGATATAACAAATTAAACATATCAGATAGTCAAAAGGAAATTCCATCAACGGTCCTACACGCCTCCCCTACGGAACCTACCTAATCCACCAGCACCGCCCCGGCGGCCCTAGGGTGCAAACCTAAAGAATAGGTCCAAATAGCTAACTTCAATATTAAGTAAGAACCAAATCGATTCACACTGGGACTGGCCATCTCCAAGTGCAATCAACTCAATCCCCACTTTGCCTTATGGAAAATTACAAAAGTCAATATCAAAATCTTAGCATTCAATATTTACCTTAATAGCCAAGTATCCCACAGTCCGGCATCCTAAACTTCAAGCCTAGGATACACTACAGAGATCGAAAGCCTAAGCTCTGATACCAACTGTGACGACCCCACTTCTCCCAAGGGCGAACCCAAGGGTATCGGCGGGCCGCCTGCCTAGCTCGCGCCAGGACTCAAAACCTAAAGTTCGAAAGAGCACTAAATACAATATATACAATCCCAAAAGTTATATTCACATCTTCAAAAGTCTCGAGTCAAACTACTCTAATATACTACAATCACAACCAGCAGAAGATAGACCCTAAGAAGGGTCCTTATACAAACCACCAAAACAAAAACAAACATTCTAACTATTCAACTATTACAAGCCAATCTAACTATACTAGTATACGAACCAAAAGTCCCCGCGTCGGCCCCTGCTAAGGAAAACAAAAGGAATGGGGTAAGCTATATGCTTAGTAAGTAAACAGGGGCGAAAGCATAAATTTCACATAACAGTTACACAATAAGAGTAAAGCAAAAGCAGAAAAGTAACATCACATAATAAGGATACAGGTAGCTCCAAAGCCAACTCATATGCCATGCGTGATCTCCTGCCGACACTCCGTCGACTGCAAATAATAGTCCGTAGAACTTCACTTGTACACCCACCGACACCTTATCACCCTCACTGGCCAGTCACCTCACAAACTTGCCCGGGCGAACGAAATCACAAACTTGAGCTTGAGTCACAAGCTCGGGTCACAAACTTGGTCACCTTCTCGGTGAACCGGATTCACAAAATTGGTTCATAACATGAACCTACAAACTTGGTGACCTCAGACTAAGTTGGACTGACTTCGACCAAGCCCTAACCGGCTCGAATAGTCCAACCAGGTCAAGAGTTCGCCCCAAACTCACAAACTTCACAAAATTATTCAAAATCACAAACTTTGCAAACTTCACAAACTTTATTCGAAAGTCGCCCCGAGCCACAAGCTCAAGGGTTTTGGTTCCAAAAGGTTCATATACATATGCCAAGTACAATTATACATTCAAATTAGGGTTTAGGTCGAGTGCGATAAAGTACACCCTCGCCTAAGTGCCCTTTTCACATATCTCAAACACATAGCAAAGAAAACACACCAAACCGGCCTGAATACTTACTCAGAAACTGAAATAGCAAAAGTACGAAGTCGGATCGAAATGAACAGCTAGTAGTGGGCCCCACCAGTTCCGCCCAGCTCACCACCGTCTGAAATAGAAGATTGTGTCACATAATATCACAAACGGCTACTATCGTGCCTAAAACAAGCAAAACGGCAAAAACGGCACGCGCGCACATAAATATGACGAACGGAAACGGAGACGGCCGTTAGCGGAAACGGCAGATTTGACACTCGTTTCTAGTTTACTCATAAGTTGAGCTACGAATATCGGATTAAGGCATATGAGACGCCATATCGAAGCTTAAAGGATGAACAACAACTGTTATGAAGACATCCAGAACTGAAACTGGAGGCTTTAGTCCCAAATGAACCAAACACAATCACTTACGAAATCTGGCAAATGCACAAATGGTCAGTTTTGAGTGCAAACTGTTTTCTATGCTACACATGGTCAAAAGAGCTGAAAATTGGCAGTTAGATAGTTCATTCCAAATGGAACAACTTTCATGAAGGTCGGCAACCCAAATTCGGAACGGAAATTGGTCATCAGGACCAAAACAGATTTCTGGTCATTTTCACGGGCAGGCCTTGTTTGCTCGGCTATATCTCAGGTTTTATAAATCCGATTCATGAAATTCCAAGGGCGTTAGAAAGCTCTGATATAGGGCTATAAGTTTGGTGTTTTGGTCGGAAGTCCAAACAGCTTGTAACTCAGTCAAATGTGAAGCCAAAGTTCCAGCCATAAACTTTCCAAAAACGTACCAGAATCACAAACCGTATTTGACCTCAATATGCGGTAATGGCACCAAATTCACTACGGTTATCGGATGGGGGTGTAAGACCCACCGTTTCGAAGCTAAGAAACAGGAGTACAACAATGTAGAAGGCCACTCAGTCCAAATCCTAGCACAACTAGGTCAAATATGCAAAATACAAATCCAGAATTACCAAAACAGGTTTGCAAATCACATAAAACTGTAATCGGTATATCTCAGTCCATACAAGTCCAAATGCCGAAATTCCAAAGGCATAAGTTAGCTAAAACGTCCAGCTACATTTCATCAGAAGACACCAACAACAAAATCCAAACCAATTCCGGTGAAAACAAACGATTACTATTGCAGTTCGGACATTCTGTTCACCAAAAACAGCAACAGTCAAAACGGCATAACTCACTCTATACTACTCCAAATGCCCTAAAATTTTGCAGGCACTTCAACCTCATCAATACCTACAACTTTCATGTTTTGAGCCAAGGCCAATTCGGCCTCTATCTAGGACCAAAAATTTCGGACAGAATGAAGAACCAAGAACCCTAATTTTCCAGATTTCCTTCCAAATCCAAAATTGATTGCAATTTTCTATCATATGCACCTACTAGAGCCAAAGCCCCTTATTACCAACCATCAAAAACAATCACACCATCAAGATCATATGAAACCAGAAAATTCCTCAAAAAATAAAAAACTCAACCAAATCACTTCAAACCAAGAAATAATCCACAAATTTCAGCACTCTAATCACTACTAATCATATCTTAAGCATCAATAGGTGTAGGTGGAAGTTTAAGCTTCACTTACCAAGAAACAAGAGAGAGAGAGATGTTGGCCACCTTAGACCTTCAAACAAACTTCACTACAACACTTACTAGCACTAGAAGAAAGGTTTTTATGGAGTAGAATCTAATCTAGGCTTTTGTTTGTGGGAGATTGAAGCAAATGGAGCTTGAAAGTTGAAGAAATGCACTTCCTTCTTGAGCTAGGGAGATCCGGCCACCAAGAGAAGAAAATGGTGATTTTTGTGCATTTTTTTGATATTTAATCCTTTGGTCAAAAAAGTCAAGAAAGTGAATAGTGTTTCTTAAAGTCCAACCAATGAGAAGGTGACACTTGTCACCTCATTAAATGCATTCCTATCCTTTCTTTCTTCTCTCACATCAATCATTTCACACACTCTACTTGTCTATTAACACCCGATAAATTTTACACAGTATCCGGAATTTAACCTAATTGGCCGAATTTTTCCGAACTTTTCGCACTAGTGGGTCCCACGTCCGATATACGTTCTTAATTTCTCAAAAACTAACTAATACTAGAAAAATCATCTAAAAACTCTATTTGCTCAAATAAAATTATCTGGGGAATTTTCTAATAAAGAAAATGTAGAAAAACGGGTTTTCAATCTTAACCGGAACTTAGGGTTTAAATCTTAATCCCTACTTAGGGTTTTCGAAATACTCCCAAAACCAAACGTTACCGCCCATTTAATGAATATCTTGACGTAGAACGAACTGGGGCCTCACAATCTCCCCCACTTAGGACAATTTCGTCCTCGAAATTCCAACTTGCACTAATCAGATCAAATAACCCTCAAAAGCAGTCAAGTACACAACAGGCAATGCCTCAAAAGTTCAACCACACAAGTAGTAGCCGGTCTACAACCACACAAGTACTGAAATAAGTTCAAAAGCCGGGTTCAAACAAATAAGCTCAAACGATTATACTCAAATATACATACTTTTACAAAATCACACTAAAAATATACAAGTTATCCGACATCCGGTCGGTGCAAAATCCATTATTTACGTGAGCACTACGGCTCCAAAAATGTAGTCAATCACTGGGTAACAAAAGAAGCCAGGCATACTGGTTATAACAAAATAAACAGGGCAGATATAACAAATTAAACATATCAGATAGTCAAAAGGAAATTCCATCAACGGTCCTACACGCCTCCCCTACGGAACCTACCTAATCCACCAGCACCGCCCCGGCGGCCCTAGGGTGCAAACCTAAAGAATAGGTCCAAATAGCTAACTTCAATATTAAGTAAGAACCAAATCGATTCACACTGGGACTGGCCATCTCCAAGTGCAATCAACTCAATCCCCACTTTGCCTTATGGAAAATTACAAAAGTCAATATCAAAATCTTAGCATTCAATATTTACCTTAATAGCCAAGTATCCCACAGTCCGGCATCCTAAACTTCAAGCCTAGGATACACTACAGAGATCTGAAGCCTAGGCTCTGATACCAACTGTGACGACCCCACTTCTCCCAAGGGCGAACCCAAGGGTATCGGCGGGCCGCCTGCCTAGCTCGCGCCAGGACTCAAAACCTAAAGTTCGAAAGAGCACTAAATACAATATATACAATCCCATAAGTTATATTCACATCTTCAAAAGTCTCGAGTCAAACTACTCTAATATACTACAATCACAACCAGCAGAAGATAGACCCTAAGAAGGGTCCTTATACAAACCACCAAAACAAAAACAAACATTCTAACTATTCAACTATTACAAGCCAATCTAACTATACTAGTATACGAGCCAAAAGTCCCCGCGTCGGCCCCTGCTAAGGAAAACAAAAGGAATGGGGTAAGCTATATGCTTAGTAAGTAAACAGGGGCGAAAGCATAAATTTCACATAACAGTTACACAATAAGAGTAAAGCAAAAGCAGAAAAGTAACATCACATAATAAGGATACAGGTGGCTCCGAAGCCAACTCATATGCCATGCGTGATCTCCTGCCGACACTCCGTCGACTGCAAATAATAGTCCGTAGAACTTCACTTGTACACCCACCGACACCTTATCACCCTCACTGGCCAGTCACCTCACAAACTTGCCCGGGCGAACGAAATCACAAACTTGAGCTTGAGTCACAAGCTCGGGTCACAAACTTGGTCACCTTCTCGGTGAACCGGATTCACAAAATTGGTTCATAACATGAACCTACAAACTTGGTGACCTCAGACTAAGTTGGACTGCCTTCGACCAAGCCCTAACCGGCTCGAATAGTCCAACCAGGTCAAGAGTTCGCCCCAAACTCACAAACTTCACAAAATTATTCAAAATCACAAACTTTGCAAACTTCACAAACTTTATTCGAAAGTCGCCCCGAGCCACAAGCTCAAGGGTTTTGGTTCCAAAAGGTTCATATACATATGCCAAGTACAATTATACATTCAAATTAGGGTTTAGGTCGAGTGCGATAAAGTACACCCTCGCCTAAGTGCCCTTTTCACATATCTCAAACACATAGCAAAGAAAACACACAAAACCGGCCTGAATACTTACTCAGAAACTGAAATAGCAAAAGTACGAAGTCGGATCGAAATGAACAGCTAGTAGTGGGCCCCACCAGTTCCGCCCAGCTCACCACCGTCTGAAATAGAAGATTGTGTCACATAATATCGCAAACGGCTACTATCGTGCCTAAAACAAGCAAAACGGCAAAAACGGCACGCGCGCACATAAATATGACGAACGGAAACGGAGACGGCCGTTAGCAGAAACGGCAGATTTGACACTCGTTTCTAGTTTACTCATAAGTTGAGCTACGAATATCGGATTAAGGCATATGAGACGCCATATCGAAGCTTAAAGGATGAACAACAACTGTTATGAAGACATCCAGAACTGAAACTGGAGGCTTCAGTCCCAAATGAACCAAACACAATCACTTACGAAATCTGGCCAATGCACAAATGGTCAGTTTTGAGTGCGAACTGTTTTCTATCCTACACATGGTCAAAAGAGCTGAAAATTGGCAGTTAGATAGTTCATTCCAAATGGAACAACTTTCATGAAGGTCGACAATCCAAATTCGGAACGGAAATTGGTCATCAAGACCAAAACAGATCTGACCAGAAAATGGTCATCTTCACGGCCAGGCCTTATTTGCTCGGCTATATCTCAGGTTTTATAATTCCGATTCATGAAATTCCAAGGGCGTTAGAAAGCTCTGATATAGGGCTATAAGTTTGGTGTTTTGGTCGCAAGCCCAAACAGCTTGTAACTCAGTCAAATGTGCAGCCAAAGTTCCAGTCGTAAACTTTCCAAAAACGTACCAGAATCACAAACCGTATTTGACCTCAATATGCGGTAATGGCACCAAATTCACTACGGTTATCGGATGGGGGTGTAAGACCCACCATTTCGAAGCTAAGAAACAGGAGTACAACAATGTAGAAGGCCACTCAGTCCAAATCCTAGCACAACTAGGTCAAATATGCAAAATACAAATCCAGAATTACCAAAACAGGTTTGCAAATCACATAAAACTGTAATCGGTATATCTCAGTCCATACAAGTCCAAATGCCGAAATTCCAAAGGCATAAGTTAGCTAAAACGTCCAGCTACATTTCATCAGAAGACACCAATAACAAAATCCAAACCAATTCCAGTGAAAACAAACGATTACTATTGCAGTTCGGACATTCTGTTCACCAAAAACAGCAACAGTAAAAACGGCATAACTCACTCTATACTACTCCAAATGCCCTGAATTTTTGCAGTCACTTCAACCTCATCAATACCTACAACTTTCATGTTTTGAGCCAAGGCCAATTCGGCCTCTATCTAGGACCAAAAATTTCGGACAGAATGAAGAACCAAGAACCCTAATTTTCCAGATTTCCTTCCAAATCCAAAATTGATTGCAATTTTCTATCATATGCACCTACTAGAGCCAAAGCCCCTTATTACCAACCATCAAAAAACAATCACACCATCAAGATCATATGAAACCAGAAAATTCCTCAAAAAATAAAAAACTCAACCAAATCACTTCAAACCAAGAAATAATCCACAAATTTCAGCACTCTAATCACTACTAATCATATCTTAAGCATCAATAGGTGTAGGTGGAAGTTTAAGCTTCACTTACCAAGAAACAAGAGAGAGAGAGATGTTGGCCACCTTAGACCTTCAAACAAACTTCACTACAACACTTACTAGCACTAGAAGAAAGGTTTTTATGGAGTAGAATCTAATCTAGGCTTTTGTTTGTGGGAGATTGAAGCAAATGGAGCTTGAAAGTTGAAGAAATGCACTTCCTTCTTGAGCTAGGGAGATCCGGCCACCAAGAGAAGAAAATGGTGATTTTTGTGCATTTTTTTGATATTTAATCCTTTGGTCAAAAAAGTCAAGGAAGTGAATAGTGTTTCTTAAAGTCCAACCAATGAGAAGGTGACACTTGTCACCTCATTAAATGCATTCCTATCCTTTCTTTCTTCTCTCACATCAATCATTTCACACACTCTACTTGTCTATTAACACCCGATAAATTTTACACAGTATCCGGAATTTATCCTAATTGGCCGAATTTTTCCGAACTTTTCGCACTAGTGGGTCCCACGTTCGATATACGTTCTTAATTTCTCAAAAACTAACTAATACTAGAAAAATCATCTAAAAACTCTATTTACTCAAATAAAATTATCTGGGGAATTTTCTAATAAAGAAAATGTAGAAAAACGGGTTTTCAATCTTAACCGGAACTTAGGGTTTAAATCTTAATCCCTACTTAGGGTTTTCGAAATACTCCCAAAACCAAACGTTACCGCCCATTTAATGAATATCTTGACGTAGAACGAACTGGGGCCTCACAGTACTAGTGGAACTTGTCATTTTCTTGGAAATTGTTTAGTCTCTTGGTTTAGTAAGAAACAAAATGCAATCTCTTTGTCTACAACCGAAGCGGAATATATTGCCGCTAGTGCATGTTGTGCTCAACTTTTATGGATGAAGCATACCTTGAATGATTTTGGATTGTTGTATGATTGCATGCCTATATTCTGTGATAATACTAGTGCCATAAATCTGACCAAAAATCCCATTCAACATTCTAGGACTAAGCATATAGATATAAAGCACCACTTTATTCGTGATCTTGTTCAAAAAGGTGAAATTTGTGTAAATTATGTTTGTTCTAAAGATCAATTTGCTGATATTTTTACAAAAGCTTTGCCATTAGATCAGTTCATGCATCTAAGATCAAAATTAGGCATAATCGAAAAATCATCTTAAATTGTTCATAGACTTCGGACGTCCGAAAGAAGATAAACGGACGTCCGATGATGTTCTTCAGCCATTTTCCAGAATTGCGCCTGTTCGGACGCAACTGTCGGACGCACAACTTCGTTCGGTCGTCCGACAGTGCCACGGCTCATTTTTTAAATCAACTTTCTTCCTCATTTGCTTCAGACTCTTCCTATTCTATTTCCTCTCGGACGAAAACTCTCTCCTCTCTCACTCTCAAATTCATACTTCTCTGAAACCCTCAATCCCAAATTGACCCAACCAAAACTTTTCCTGACTGATTGCGATTCATTTCTCCTGATCATTTCATCGAATCGCATAACATTTCACAAATTCCCAAATTTCCCTCCAAACCCTACTCTTTCATAACTGCTCTGACAACTCTTGATCAAGGCCTTTTTGTCCCAAAATTTCTGTGCGATTCACTTCCATACAACTGTGTGCATCATTTGCATTCCTCATTCCACACATTTCACACAATGGTGAATCTAAGGGGAGGAAAGGTTACTGCCGGACGCAAGCATTCACTCAGGGATGAGGATGAGGATCTTCCTACTGTCAAACGGACATCCAAACGCTTCAAAAGAGGAGCCATCAAGAGTCAAGTGTCACGGCCTACACCACAACCATCCTCTCAGCCTGAATCTGGACAGGGAACATCTTCTCAACCGCCTTCAAAATCAGCCCCACTCCCTGCATTCTTTGATGATGCTGCAAAAGACAAACACTCCTGGATATCCCAGAAAGGTGTCATCCCTCAACGCACTGTCAATTCTTCTGAATTTCGCCAAATAGGTTTAGAATCCCTTCTGAATCTGTTTTCTTTTTAGAAATGGTCACATATCATTTCTATGCCCAATGTTTATTACCCTGAAATGCTGTATCAATTCTTTGCTAATCTTAGGAAAGGCACTGACCAAACTGAGATTATGTCCAGGGTTAATGGGGTAGACTTAATCTTTGATTCTGAAATTGTGAATGAGATTTTAAAAACTTCTATTGAACCTGGATGCAAGAGTAAAATTGCAAATTTCTTTTCCTATGAAGAGCATCCAAATGCTGATAATCATTTTGATGGGGCTAAGATGATGACTTATTTTAAAAGAAGCTTTTCTTCTCCTGCTGATGCTAAACTAAATGATCTTGCCCCTGTGAATCTAATTGCCTTTTCAATCATTTCAAACCTGCTTGTGCCTACTGATGGCCATAGAACTGATGCAAACAAAATGAAGTTGTATCTCTTTTACTGTTTTCAAGAAAAAATTCGTATTGATTTTGGTTTTGTCATGTGCAAGTTTTTGCTTCGCTATGCCACTGATTCTCGCAGAAAATTATCTTATGGAAAGTTTCTTCAAAAGATTTTTGAGTATTACAAAGTTCCAATTCTAGGTGTTTGTCCCAAAGAAGCATCTTCTTATGCCTTTTCCAAAGGATATTTTGAAAGGAAAAATCTTGTTTTTAAAGATAATATATGGGCTTATAAGGGGGCATCGTCCAGTGAACATAGGTCTAAGGCTGCACATGATCCTTCATCTATTCCACTCACTCCCATTCATCCTAGGAAATCTGCCACTAAGGCATCTTCCTCCTCCAATGATGAAGTGATTGAGCTTCTTCATGAACTCAAACAGCATGTTCTTCTTCTAGAACATGGACTAATGCTCACCATGTCATCTGAGCAACAAACTGCCTTTCTAGACAAAAAGAACCTTCTTTTTCCCCCACCTGTGGTTGAGAAAGTCTCACATGACAAAGAACCTCGAACCACTGATCCAGGTTCATCAGTTCCAGATCCGAATTCATCAACTCCTGTGACTCCTCATGGCCCTTCCACATCAGACAAAGGCAAGGCACCAATTGAAGAAGCTGCTGAAGATGATGAAGAAACTGATGAGGAAGACCTCTCTCAATATCAGCTCTCTCGAAGAACACCTGGATCCACATAGTTCACTACTTAGGACATTTGCATTCTGTTTGTCTATTTTATGTGTTTGTAATGTTCAACAGTTGTAATGTTTTTCTTTGTTGGTACTGTATGTTTATGTTAAGTACTTTGAATGATGACTGTGTTTATGGATGTTAAGTATTTTATGTGTTTATGGATGTTTATGGATGTTTAAGTATTTCATTGATGAATGTGTTTGTGGATGAGTTATGTGATTGGTTGCCCTTTTGTGATGACAAAAAGGGGGAGAGGACTGGATTGATTTGATGATTGGTGTTGATTAATGATTAGTGTTGATTGATGATTGATGATATTGGATTGATTGCCTGTTGGCTGCTTAAATTGTCACATTTTGGATAATTGTTTAATTCGGTTGGGCAGCCAAGTGAGGGGGAGCCTTTCAAATTTTTTTTATGATTCATTAAGTAAGGGGGAGTTCTTGTCTATTGAGAAAGGGGGAGTTTTTATTGTAATCATCAGATCTCATTTCAAACTTTTGTTTTGTCATCATCAAAAAGGGGGAGAATGTTATTCTTGGTTTTGATGATCACAAAAGTTCTTTGAAATGTCTATCTAACCTTCTTCAAATATAAGTGTTTTTGCCTATCAAAGAATCAGGTACTAAAATGTCATGAATTGCAAATCAACCAAAAAGAAGAAGCAAAAACAGGACACTCATGTCGGACGTCCGAAAGGAAACTGTCGGACGTCCGAAGGGATGAAGAACATCAGGAAGGAGTCTCTGTCGGACGCACATCGATCATGTCGGATGTCCTAAAAATTTCACAAAGTTTTGATGACTCTCTGCCAAGACTCTGTCGGACGCTCGCAAGGAATCATCGGACGTCCTAAAGGATCGGACGCATGCTTCGGACGAACATCGATATCATCGGACGTCCTAAAAATTCTTCGAAGATTTGATAACTCTCTGGACGACGTTCGGACACTGAAGCTCGGACGATAAAATTCCATCGGACGTCCGAACAACAACTTGACTGTTTTTCGGACGATGTGTTCGGACGATGAATACTCCATCGGACGTCCGACAGCCCCAACGGCTAGCTGACTCTTCATATGCCTTCTAGCCGTTGGAAGTATTAATGAAGCTCATTTTTGGTTCCCTTCAAATACAAACGACTCTAAGTCAGATAGGGACTTTTGCACACTTGGCCTACAAGATCTCAAAAGATATTTTAGCTAGAAAATAGTCTCCAAAGTAAGATTTGTTTTCTAAGGAGTGAAAACTTCTGGTGAGCTTTTCTCTTGTGGTTGAAAGTTTCTTTAGTGTAGCTTTGTTGAGGGTTATCTGAGTGTTTGTAAAACTTCTTAGCTTGACTAAGTGTGGCTTAGGGCAAGGAGGAAGTGATCCCTCCATTGTACATCTAGTTGATCATCTTTCATCAAAGAGAAGTTGCTCAACCTTGTGATTGGTCTTCAAGTTTGAGGAAAGCTTGGTAGACAATTGGTTTGATTTCCTATTTTACTTTTTGTTTAATAAAATTCTCATTGCTTATCTATACTTGTTTTTCTGATCAATATTGCTATTGTCTTCTAATCTACTTGGTTGATCTTTACTAGAAAAGAAGGTAAATTTTTATTAAAGAAAAAGTGCATAAATTTGGTTAAGATTTTAATCAACCCAATTCACCCCCCCTATTGGTTGTGTTTGGGACTTACAACCAAGCTATAGGTAGAGGAACGCCACAACCAAGGAGTTACTTGATTGATAAATTCACTTGAATAACTTGAGAAAGATTCTCAAATATTCAAAGAAGCTTTCTTTGGAAAGAGAAAGTGAAAATCTCACGATTTTTATTAGTGCAAAAACTGATTATGAAGGTCTCTTGCCTTTTTGACGACCCCACCTTCCCCTAAGGCATACCAAAGGGTTCGGCGGACCGCCTGCCCAACTCTCGCCAGGACTCACTCACTCGTATCACGTGCATACATCCGTGGACCATAAATAACATCGCAATTCAAGCTTATAATTTACATTGATGCACAATCAAGATACAAAACCTCAATATACCCAAACTGGTTCAAAGTGTATACAATCCAGATACAAAACATTCTATTCGAGTAATAGCGCGAGTACAAGTCAAAAGTCAAAACAACTAGACTACGTTAGTCTTTACATGTCTCACGCCTCGCTCGTACCCCTGTAAGGAAAACAAAACTAACGGAGTGAGTCAAAGCTCAGTGAAGTTCCAAATATCAAATTGGCTATCAAACAAAGTAATAACAGTGTAATAGTGAAATAGCGAGCAAACAAGTCCAATCAAAGAGATAATACTTCAGGTAATCAAGAATATATGGATCATATTCACATGTAAGGATACAGTGGCTCATGTCTCGGCTCCATCCCAGCTTGATCGATTGGTAGTTGACACTCTGTCAACTTTCAAGTAATAACTAGTCCAGAAAGAAAACCCCACTTCACGCCAGTCTCCGTCCACCGATCAACCCCCTTATCCCGGCCCGCACGGCACACGAAACACGGGTGGTAATACTCGAGTATACCGATTAGCCGAGGAGATAACACTCCGCTCGACATCACTAATTACCCAGGTCGTTATCTAATCGACCAGGCCCTTGCCGGCTCGACTCGATTAACTAGCCACAGGGTTTCTGGAATTCCAGACAAGATACAATTCATATGCATTTAGAGCAAGTCAAGTGAAATCGATAAACAAGAACAATTCTCGTTAGGGCAAGTGCGATAAAGTACACCCTTGCCCGATCAAATCACTTATATATCATGTAATCACATTGGTCAAAGATAAATCACAACTATCAAGTTCAATCAGATTTTTGGAAGCACTCACCAAAAGTAGTGCCTCTAATGTTCGCGTCTGGGTGGTACTCCGGGTTTGGAGTCCAAATCTGCGATAAAACTTGATTTAAGAACTTTGAAAATCAACTAAGGTTCGAAACTTAGACGTTTCGTTCAATAAGAATCGAGAAATTGAAATTCACTTGGAGAATAGTCGTGAAACGGTTGCTCGCTTTTCAAACTGAAAAATTTTGTAAGATGTATACTTGGAAATAACTTTTGAGTTGAAAGTGCAAGGAAAACGGATTTATAGTGATTATTACCGCTTTTCCTAAGGGTACAAGTTCAGCTTGGTTCTAACGTATAACCCTCGATAACCAAAGTAACAAAAGTTCTAGATGGTTCAAGTGATATTCATTTATCAACTTTACCCAAGTCGCAAGTGTATTTCTCTAGTCCTCGAGCGTAAATTTGGGCAGCATGCCCTTTGTATTTTCCTATTTCCAGCCATTTATGGCTTCATTATTTTCCTCATTCAAACCCAAAGGTATACACACAACAATCTAATTTCAATAGCCGTTCAATAGGCTCAAGACAATACAAGGACAAAAATCAAGCTAACAACAAGTGCGGAAATGAAGTTTAACAAGAGACAGATTTGATAGAGTTTTGCGTAACGGACACAACCAAAGCTACGCTTATCGGATTGGGGTCTAACTTATACTGTTTCGAAGCTAAGACAAGGGCCTACAACTTTCATGAAGATCACTTAGTCAAATTTCCAGTGTAACCCAGTCAAATTCCCAATTCACAGAACCAACTTCCAACTAATTGGGTAGTTAACCGTACTACATTTAAATGGCCATATCTCAGTCTACCAAAGTCCGTTTAAGGCGTTCTTGGAGGCGTTGAAAACCTAAGACAGAGTAATAAAACATTCATGTTTTGGAAAATGGCTAAATCAGTACGGATCATAGTGAATAGACACGGTCAACTGGATGAACTGTCTAAAACGGATCACTGGATGCATCTTAGGGCAGTGAGGGTATTTTGATCTTTTCACAGGCTACGTTACTCCGATTAGGCTAAAATTTTGTAGCCATCTATAAAATATCATTTTATACAACTTTCATGTTTTATGTTAAGCCTAATTCGGCCTCTAACATCACAAAATGGAACCGGACAGAACTGAGCTACAGTTTTCCAGAAATCTGAAAATTTTTGTTTTCAAAGGAATCTTTCTTCATTTCTTGCCTCAATCACCACCACAACCTCTTATATAAGTTTAGATACAACATATACTATCCATACAGCAAGTATAGGTAGAAAATCATCAAACCCTAACTCATGTAACTCAAGAACATACACTATATCCATCCAAATCATTATAATAGGTATCATCCACCACAAATTTAAGGTGCTATGCCAAATTAAACAAGATCAAGAGTAAGAAATGGTAAATCATCCTTATTACCTTATTAAAGTTACTACCAAGAGCAGCCCTAGCTTTTCCTTCCAAACTTTCACCAACGCACCACTAGCTAAACACTCAAAGAAGGTTTTAATCGGTTTAGTTTCTTGTTTCCTCACTTGGATGGCTCAAACTCAAGATGAAATGGTGTATCTCTCCCTTGGTTTTTTCTCTCCCTCTCTCTCGGCCAAAGAAAGAAGAAATGATGAAGAAAGGAAGCAAAATGGTGATAATAATGCAAGACAATTTGGTCTTGGTCAAGGCCCTAGATGGCCAACAAGTGTCACTACCAATTTCCACTCATTTTTTTGTTTCTTTTCCTTGCCAATTTGGTCAAAATTTTCGGCCAAAGCCAGCTGGAAATGAGGGGATATTTTGCTCAAATATTAATGAGCTTATATGGTAAGAAAGTGGTGATCAAGTGGTGTGTTCAATCGGTAGTGCACGGTACACGTCGGTTCGCACCGTTTTTCCTTAAATCACACGTACTAGGGTTTTTACTTCCTATTCACTAACTTTTTATCATTGCTTCTAATCACATATTATTTCTCACCTAAAAGTCACTCTTAAGCACCAAATTTGATCCTTACTCCATACCGGATAATTACACTACGGATACACGAAAAATCCTATTTCACTTCGAATTGAAATCGGAAAGGAAAACCCTAATTTCCTATGATCATTGGCACTTTTCTAGGGTGATTGAGTAGTAGGATAGTGTAGAATAATAATTGCCAAATAATTTTCAAATAAAAGGGAATTTTCAAGAAATATATAAGGAATTTACAAGTCCTCACAGCCTTGGCTATATATAGCCATACAACTTGAAAACGTAAAGTGACTTGAAAACCCTAACTCGGCTAGGCTAGGCCTTTGGGCCGATTCTACTACTCAAATCCACTATCTAATGGTCCGCTTATAATCGACCCAATGAAGGCTTTAAGCTGGCCCAACATAACCCAATAAAAGCTAATTAACCAACTTAAGTAATAGTGAGCCTAGACTCTATAAATCGGATCCAACTCAACATGAGGTCTTGGACCGAATTTATTCCTAGCAAATAAAATAGAAATCTGAAAAATAAACTGCTAACTATTACTAAAAGATTCAATCTTTTGTAGCCCATAAGCGGCCCCTATTTTGTATCATGGTGGTTGGGATAAGAGTTTTAATTTGTTGTGAACTCTTATCCTATCTTATCTTCTTCCTAACCCCCAACTAATCTTTTAACCTCTCCTATAAATATTTTTACTTTTACCCATGGAAAATTATCATTTAATTAATTGAGAAAAAATTAAAAATTGAGGAGAAACGTGGGTTTTACACCCATTCCTTAGGCAAATCATCTAAGATGTTTCTATTTTTCTCATCCAAAAGATATACTTTACCAAGCAATTCAAGATCTTTAATAATGTCACTAAATCTACAATACATCTTATCAATATTCTAATTTTGCTCTATTTTGAAATATTCATATTTAGCAACAAGTAAAGATTTCTTTTGTTCTCTAATATTTTGACTAAATTCATGTCTTTCACACAGTTTATCCCAGATTTTCTTAGCTAATTTAAAATCTTTAATCCTACAATATTTTTTTTTTTCAGTTTTAAACCTCTTGGTACTTGACTTTCATCTCAACCATCAATGATGTTTTCAAAATTTGCTAATTGGACAATAACATACCAAGAATCACGCCGTTGCATGATCCATCTTCGAGTTCATTGATTGAGACACGACAATTTGTCTAGAATTTTCATCTTCCTGGTTTCATCACTCAAAGCTGGAAATGGCATGAGAATTAAGAGGTCACCTGCTTTCCATAACGACTTAAACCATAGGGCAGATAGATGCCAACTTTATTCACTTTCCCTCTAAATTGGCCCATCCAATGGCATAGAATTAAGAGGTGGCGAGGGGTCATGATAGGAATGGATGCCCGTCCTTTGGGGAGAGAAATGGAGTGAAGAGAGCTGTGGGGGCAGGAGTGGGGTGGTGGGGATTTTTCTCCCCCCACCATGTGGCTACCATCCCTGCGCCATCCTTGCCAACTATCACTCCCTCACAACACGGCGGAGGGAAGGCACTCCAAGCCTATCCAGAAATAGAGCTCCTCGCACTAATTGGGGCAAACCCGAACCAACCATATAGATGTCGTCCCGAGCTAGCTGGCAACCCGTGTTAGCCAATGCATCCGCTACCTGATTGGCCTGACGGTAACAGTGAAGAATCCGAGACACGTAAGATGCAAACCCCAACAACTGCTGCACCTCTGTGTGAATGGCCCATGGACAACATACTAATCGTTTCAAAATATGGACTAATACCAACGAGTCCAGCTCCACCTCCAAGGGACCGAACCCCCTTTGGAGACACAACTTGACCCCAAACAGCAGGGCACGGGCCTCAGCCTGCATGCTCGAAGCCACACCGAAGCTACACGAAAATGCCAACACCATCCTCCCCCCTCATCACGAAGTACCCCCCTCATCCACTCAAGCCAGGGTTACCCTTAGAACAACCGTCCGTGTTAAGCTTTAGACTTCCGTGGACAGGACGCACCCATCTAACCAACCTATGGGAAAACACCATTTTCCATGTCGATATGGCCAAATAGAACTGATCCCACGACCATGACGGAACCCGGCAATCCGGAAACTGAATCCTGAACAACTGAAGCATCTCTGAAAAGATTAATCGACATACCTGTGCCCCCACAATCCTCTTACCCTCGTACTTCATACCGTTACGAGCCTTCCAAAGATGCCAGCATATCAACAAAGGGACAACCTGATGTATGAACCTCAAAGGCTTACTCCATTGCCGAACCTCCCACCAGGCTGCCATACATACGCGAAACGAAGACCCTGACCAACCTACCCCAATCGGAGCCCCGAAGAACCTCCAAACATACTGCGCCATAACCCCAGCATCGAACACATGATCTGTAGTCTCAAGCTCAGGAAATGGGCAGCACGAACAACGAGAGGGTCCATGTATCCCCAACCTCCATAACGAACAATCCAAGGGGAGACGGTCCCGTAATAGCCGCAAAAGGAAAAATGAAACCCTCAGAGGCACCCCTGGATGCCAAATACGATTAAATAGTGGCGAAGACCCAGAATGATGCTGAATCAAGGAAAAAGCTGTCTTGAGCGTAAAACAACCCGATGGCTCCGGGCGCCAAATCATTAAGTCCGGAAGCGACCCTTTAGGTGGAAGAATTCGGCCAACCTCCTCAACAATACCCGGAGGAACCCATTGTGAAACTCTGTCGATGTCCCAGGCACCGTTTTGTACAAAGTCCGCCACCTTGTGGTCCGACACGCTATCCAATCGGTCGGCCAGTCCTCCAGTGCCTAGCCAATTGTCAAACCAAAAATTAGAGCTCACAAACCGGATGATCCATCCAATGTGCCTCTCCGCCAGAGCTCGGACTTTGACCATCCTTCTCCATCCCTCTGACCCTTTCCTAGAAAATACCAGGTTGGGGTACGCCATGCGGCAAAACTTTGCATGCATAAATGAGGCCCACAATGAAGACCTGGAACGAAAATTCCACCATAACTTGATGGAGAAGGCCCTGTGAATATCCTCTAGAAGACGCACCCCCCCTTCTTCACGCGACACATACAAATCCTTCCACCGAATCCAATGGTGTTTGGGACCTTCCTCAGTCGACCCCCACAGAAAATTAGAGAAAATACCTTCAAGCTCCTTGAAAACAGATTTAGGGGGTGAAGCCGCCACCATGCGACAACAACCTATTCTGCCAAGACAGCAAGCGCAGTAGGACAGCTTGACACATACCCCCAAAAAAATCTTTCTTCTCCGCCCACAATAGAGAGGAAAACCAAGGTACTTAATCGGAAAAGTTTAATACGAGAACCCCGTGACCCTCTGAATTCCCAATCGCTTGGAAGGAGAGACCTTCGGGTGCACCAAAAAATAGCTCTTCCTCTCATTAATCCTTTGCCCGAAAACCGCCTCATACTCAGATAACACCTGCTTCACTAACCTCAA
>NW_020864008.1:0-31352 GCF_003713205.1 Coffea eugenioides
TTTTTTAACAGGACTTGGATGTGGAAGTTGGAGATTCTAGACTAGCGAGTTTTGGTGGAATCTAGTATATCTTTTGTATGAATTTAGAGACTCTTAAAATGTAAATTTTGTTTTTTTTGGGTATGATAGATTGTAATTGTAACTACTAGCCTTAGAAGTTGTGGCTTGTATATTTGAAATATTTCTTAATTAAGTAGATGGGTGATTTATGATCCTTTATTAAGCTTGAACGAGTACGTGAGTCCTGACGAGAGTTGGGCAGATGTCCCCATGATACTCTAGGGTTCGCCTTAGGGAGAGGTGGGGACGTCACAACTAATGCACTATAGACCAGTTTGATATATAGGTCAAACATTGAGAATCAAATTTGTGTTTCTCTCTTTGGACAATTTTGAGAAATAGTAATAGAAAGATTTAAAATTCTTAAAGACATAGTATAAGTTTGGGCAAATTCACATATTCCTAATATCTAATAAAACACATGTCATAATCAAAATTACCAAATTAACCTATCCAACCAAGCAAGCCCCCACTCTAATCATCTGATCCCCAAATTCCCTTTCTTACTCATTTTGAGTGGAAATGAATTAGCACAAAAATCTGAGGCAATCCTTCTAGGACTATGAATAGGGCGAGGTCAGCTTGAACTTGGCTCCGAGAAAAAGTCTAATGAGCCAGACCTTTCATTGAGTTGGGTTGAAATTGGGTCTGAATATTAGTTCCAAATTAAATGTGAGCAAAGTTTGGACATTATTAGAGTCAAACCCGATATAGGCTCAACCCTTTAATATGCATATATATATATAATATTCATATTTTGATATATATATATATATATAATTATATATCTAAATTTATAACACTAATACTTATGAGTTATTTGTCAAAATATATTAATATATATATAAGGAATATTAAATACACAAAATTATGTCAAAAGATTTAGAAGGACAAATCTTAATACAAGCAAATTGAGGACCTTTGAAGATATATTGATTGTTGATCATATTTTTTTACTATTTTCCATGTACATTGAATTAATTGGATACATTATTGTTGAAAAATTCTTGGTTTACATATTTTTTTAATGAATTGTTATCGGTTCTTGTATAGTTTTAATGTTGTGGCCATGTGGATATTAAATTAGTTTAAAACTTAATAATTATAGTAATTACATTAAGAAAATTAAGGAATTATAAGTGAGTTTAAGTTAAGTTCAAATTAAACTCACAATTTGAATATTTTGTGAGTCAAGTATCAGTTTCACATTTATCAATCCAAAATTCATAATTCGAAATTTGAAAGTGATACTAACTATAAAAGCGGAACTTGAGTTTGTTAAACCTCGCTTCAAATGACCCAATTGATAGACCTAAATCCTTCCCTTCTTTTGATTTAAATGAAATTAAATTTAAACCTATAGTTTAGTACTCATATTCTTTTGTACCCAAACAGCCTTTTGACCATTGAAAAAAATTACCCAAAATACTACAAGTTATCTTCACCTTAATTAGAATTATTTCAAGTAATCATGAAAGTCAAGTCACATAATCGATTTTGTTGTCTAGGTTCTATTTTTCTTTTTTAGTTTTTTTATTCTAACCATAAAAAAGGTTCCTAATCACAATACTACTATGATTGATCATAGAAGTATATTGTTTGGATTGCATTTTCTGGAAGGGTATATTGTAACACTTTTTTTAGATGTGATGTATATGAAGTAAAAAGATCATTGAAAATGTGTCAAGGACATATTTCCGAAAAACATGAGATTTTTGTCCTGAGAATGGCAATACAAAAAAAGCCAGTATATTGGCATATTACTGCAAATTGACCTCTTTTTTACAAATATATTATTTTTTATAACTTAAACTATGCAAAAAAAAAAAGACCTCTAATCAAAATATTGAATTGTATGTTCAAACTTGTAACATATATGCTTCTAATAAAACAAAAAAGAAATGAAAAAGATCAATCTTTAAAAATATTACCTATGGAAGATAGAAGCAATTGATAAAATTCAAGAATTCTTCCAGACTTGTGGTTTTCAACTATCATTGATTTCCTCCAGTTTCACGTGATCTAGTAGGCCCTCGCAATTTTAATCTTTTGCCATTGCTAGAAAATGTACAATGGTAGGGAAAGAATGGTTTTGATAGTGAAGAAAAAGACAAAGGAACTCTTTTATAGCAACTGTGGAGCCTTAGGGCAATTGCAGTAGTTGACGAATAGACACAACTGATAAATGGGCAATATTGCCCTTTTACACAGTAAAAAGAAGAGAAAGAGTGCATCAGACTTTTTTTTTTTTTGGCAAAGAATGGTTTCAACTTTCCTTTTCTCATTTGTTGCTATTCAGAGAACTCCAATAGGCACCGCTTTGTTACACAATATGAAGGGTTGTTTTTAGGTTCTTCTTATTGTTTGCATTGTAAATATTGAACCTGTAGTTAAAACTCTACCAGATTTGATTAGTTGGGAATATTTAATATATATGAGACTAGAACGAGCAAATACCCAATAAGATTTGAGAATACCCAATCTTTTGAGTTTTTATAACAAATAATTTTGTTTCCACAAAATTTTTCCTGAATAAACACATTTTTGAATTATATGTTCAATGTACGTGAACTTCCGTGGTACAACACTAGCACTTTACCTCCTCTTTTTTCCTGTACTTTTAGCATCTTTAATGCATGTGTTTTTACTTAAGAGATTTTTTTTTTAAGCAAATGAGGAGCATTCAGTGTAACGTAGTAAAATTCACTCGGAACTTTTTTTATGCAAGATGAATTCTTAATAACTAATACATAGCATTTTGTACAAAGTTCTTGTTCGTTAGAAAAAATTATTGTTATGTTAATCTTGATTGTAGAGTGATTATGATAAAAATTTATTCCACTCTATATGATGAAATGCCCAGTAATTTTTCTTTTAGCTTGATGAAATGCTTAGTAGACAAAAATTTGAAATTTAGAATATGGATTTCTTTGGTAGGTTTTACAAGTGGTGGGGATATCTTATTGTATTCTACAATTATTAACCATTTTAGTTATATCCAAAACAATTCATTTGAGCAACTAGTGGAAAAAATAGAAAAAATAGAAAAAAATAGGGGTAGGATATTTGTCTGAATTGATTCTTCCAGTGGAGAATGCTTCAAGAAAGTAGGGATGTAAAATGGGTAAATTATTTGAAGTATTAGTTCTTTCCTATTGTTTTCTCTTATCCTAGTTCGTATATACTCATATTATACTCGTAGAATATACGTTCTTACGTATCATTCCAAAAAACATTCGTATTTCCCGCATTTCAAAAATATTTTGAAAAATACTTATACTTTTCAATTAACCATACAAAACACTTAATAAACTTTTATAATGTATCACCTTCGCAAATTATACTTCAATTTAAAAAATATACTTCAATTTAAAAAATTTTAAAAATTTGAGTAATGATAATGACATGTTTATGAGTTATGTCCAAAGTAAGAAGTCACATATAACATAATAACTGTAGATTATACATATTTAAGCAATATGGTAAACAATTAATAAGATGTAACATCTCATACATGGAAAAATAATTTAAGATTTGGTATAAAGAAGAGCAGCATATTCTTTGTAAAACTATAGTAAATCTATCCATATTTTTAGTTTTTGTAACTTTCAAATATGTTCATACTATTTATGTATGAATTTATATGAGTAATTTTCCCGAACACGTATTTTTATGCTGAATTTTAATCATACTTTTGATAAAAAAAACTCGTCTAATATGTATACAGATTGCATCTCGTATTATATCTATCCTGTATTTTATCAACTATGCTCTTAGTGCTGTAAGTAAAATGTGTTGGGACTTAAATGAACAATAAAATAAGTCTAGTTGGTATTAGAGATGAAAACGAGCCGAGTCGAGGTTGAGTAGTGCTATACTCAAACTCGACTCAATCTCGAACTCGATAGGTGATACTGGTACTTGAACTCGAGTTCAAACTCGTTTGAGCAACTAATATATGGCTTGAGCTCGACTTGTGAGGAAATTGTTTAAGTTCGAACTTGATTCGATAAGGCTGGAGTACTTATCAAGCCAAATCGATCCTTATCAAGCTCGAGTACTCACAGAAAGAACGAGTCTCCAAGCTCAAAAATCTTGGAAAAACAATCAGTTAATAACATAGTCTGATTCAATATGAAATTTGTGAACTGATCCTAGAAAATCTCTTATCACCGAAAGAACAAGTTTCTAAACTCAAAAATCCTGGAAAACAATCTATCTATAACATAGCCTAATGCAATATAAAACTTTTGAATCGATCATACAAAATCTCTTATATAACATAGCTTGATGCAATATAAAACTTTTGAATCGATCGTACAAAATCTCTCATATATATAAAAGAGATTTTGTACGATCGATTCAAAAGTTTTATATTGCATCAGGCTATGTTATAGATAGATAGGATTTAAGTTTGGATTTGGGTTTAAGTATGGATCATATAAAATCAGACCCTACTCAAATGCATAATTCTTTTATAGGGTATGGCTCTGAGTAGGGTATGAATTTAAAAACTTAAATCCAAACCGAAAGTAAATATGGTGGATCTGGATTGGATCTGAATAATATCCCACTCATTGACATGTCTGATAAAAAATTTCTGTAGAACAATAAATTAGAAAGACACGCCTGGAAGCTGTGAGAAGTTCATTCCCAATGAATCCTCTACGGGTTTGGAATATATATCATTAAAAATTAACTATATATCTTCACTTGAGGGTCTAGCTTCAAAAATCACATTGTTCATAGGTTAGGACATGCCCAAGCTGTATATAAGAATTCTCAACATGGATCATAGGCAGACTAAATGGGAGAGTAGTGGAAGCTCAACTGCATTAACAGAAAGAATTTCTATAGAAAGAATCAAATAGCTTTTTATGCTATTTAGATGGAATCAAAAGAGGAAACCAAACAATAGTTATACCTTCCATTTGATCAGAGGGTTGGTACACTGGTGCAAGAGAAGAAGAACTCTTATGCTGAGATTCTGCATTATCCTTAGATGTTGAAGCAAATCGAAAGGACAGGCTATCTAATGTAGAAGCTACATTATGAGACAGTGTTCTATGTAGATTCTGATTATGGAGTTGAAGTTTGTCAACGCCTACTATATTACCACCGTGACTATGAGTGGCAAGTAGTTCAGAACCAGGCGTCCAATCACCTGTTTCAATGTGATCTAATTGTGTCTTAGTAATATAACTTTGCCGCTTTCTTTTTACTTTCTAATCTGTGCTACAACTGAAGAACCTGAGTTTTCAACCTACTTGGCTTGCTTTTTTAGATCATAGGATTCTCTACACAAAATGAATCACACACAAACAAAATAAACCCGCAGCCACTAAAAGTGTGATACTTTATTCTCCAACAGGACATGATATAATTACCACTGCCAATAAAAAAGACTAAATCCTATATACACGGACGACGTTATATGCATTATCACTATTAGATTTATGATACATGTATAAAAGTTGAATTTCAAATTCAAATTTTTTATAACTATTATTTGTCCAAAACTGATAGTATATACATTGTCAGTGTAAAAAAAATTAATCCAAAAAAATATGCAAACAAGCCTCACACTTCTAGCTTTCTTCACTCAACCAAAACAGCAAAACCAAGACTCACGTGCAAACCATAACCAAATGGAGGACGACGAAAGTCACTGGAAAAGTTCCTTAGCCACTTTGTATATATAATAAATAATTGAAAGTTCTATATAAGGCTAAAGATGTGTACATTTGTCAATTATTTCACTCTTGTTAACATTTAGAATTTGTCGTATAAGCGTTAACATCCTACCTAATTATTGGAGCAATAAGCTTGTACACAGAGAGCCATTGGTTCGTGCATGACTTTTCCTTTATTAATATTTGCCCCTTGCTTTATAAAATTATTTCTAGTAGCCGAAATTTGAAAAAGAAAAAGGGAAAATCGCCAATTTAGTCCCTAAATTTTTTTTTTCCGTCAATTTAGTCCCTATATATTATTTCTAGCCAATTGGATCCCTAAACCTATATATCGGTTCCAATCAAGGATCTTTGCAGCGGCGCCACCGTATAATTTCCATTAGGTTCATAATCGTGCAATACAAAAGGGGCATTTTAGGGAATTCCATTCTGGCGCCTTTTCCAATTAAAAAGTAAACGAAACAAGTCTGCGATAAATACACACCCAAAAATCCAAAATGAAAACAAAAAATGTCTTGGACAAAATCCAGGGCTTGAGTCGATGATCTGCTAAATAAAATCAAAGCAAATCGTGTTAAATAAGGAATCGGAGGGCATAAGAAAGCAAATGATGGAGGCAGTGGGGGACAATATGCAGGAAAGGAGCAATGTTGAGGAGAGGAAGTCAAGAAAAGCAAGTAAGTTTAAGGACTATAATGCTGTCTGTTTTGTTAAGTTAATAGCATAATCATGGTTGGTGGGGTTATCTTATGTTAACTAGCAAACATTTTACTGCAACTGATGGTCGGGAATTTGTTTAGGTTATTTTTTTTGTCGTTGTTTGTAGAGATGGGTTCATGTGGTCCCTATCCCTTAAGTTTAATGTGTAATGTTGCTTTCATGTTGTGAAAAAGGTAGACAATGGTACCCTAAATCATGTGCTTGTAAACTACTAGATTGTGGTGTAAATTAATTTAATTTGTTTGAAAATGAAACAGGTGCTGAGTCGGCTGAGTTTACTCTGTATGTCTACTATGGTGGGGCATATTTTGAAAAACCAGAAACAAAATATTTGGGTGGTAGCATGGAGCTTTTTGAGGGGGTTTTGGCCGAAAAAATTAATATGGCTGCTGTCAGAGGTTTTGGCTACTTACTTGGGTGTCATGCAGATGCTAACTATAGGTATAGAATCCCAACTGAAAATGGTGGGTTGAGACTTAGGCAGATAGATGGTGAAGATGATGTAATAGACATGGTTGCCATAGGTAAACAAACTGGAAAAGTTGAAGTTTATGTTGTATATGACTTTCATATTAGATCCATAGATCTTGGTTTGAAGAACTCCTCACCTGTTGAAAGTGAAACTAAGAAGGAAAATGAGGATTTATGGAATGTGGACATCACATTTGATGACTTCATTGGGAATGAAGAACTTCCAGTTCATGTTCCCGTCCAAGAATTGAACAATGGTAAACGGAGAGGTCCTGAAACTGAAGAAGAGGATGGTGCTGAGGCTAAAAATGAGGCAGAATCTGAGTCAGGTGATGATGGTGAAGGATTTCATGATAGTGACTACGATTTTAGTAAAGATGAGGATGACATAATATTTAATCATTGTAGTACTACTGTTGACAATGCAATTGATGGCCAGAATGTCATATGTAATGTTGGTGTTGGAGGGAAAGCTGGTATACCAAATGCTGAAGAGAAGAAAGTACCAGTACAATCACATAGGCAAGAACAAGCAAAAGTAAAAGAAAGTCTTGCTGCTGACTTGCATTTTGATGTTTATGACGGGGACCAAATTCCTGTCCAAGAGGAATCAGATTCCATAAACACAGAGGAGTTACACAGTTGCCATGATTCCTCAGATGAAAACACTTCAAGAAGTAAGCCGAAATATGTGAGATTTAGGCCAGAAGTTGACATGCAGAAACCTAAATTGTTTGTTGGTTTACTGTTTGACACAAAGATGCTCTTTAAGAGAGCTGTTGAATTATATTCTGTGCAGTGGGGTAAGGAGCATACTTGGGAGAAAAATGACCATAAAAGAATCAGGGCAAAATGCAAGAATAAACAATGCATGTGGTTTACTTATGCTGCAAAAGAACCAGATTCTGATGCATTCGTAATTAGAACAATGGGACCACAACATCAGTGTGGTAGAACTTTCCATCACAAACATGCGAACTCTGGTTTTTTGGCTAGATATTACATGGAGTTTTTGCGCATGAATAGAAAAGTTACAGTTGGTGCATTTAAAGAGAAGGTGCATAAGGAGTTGAATGTGAATATCACAAAGGATCAAGTTTACAAGACCTTTGCAAAAGCCAAAATCCTGATTCAAGGGAAGTATCAGCAACAATACACAAGGATTTCGGACTACTGTGAGGAATTATTGAACTCAAATCCAGGTTCCACAGTGCATGTCGAGACAGAGGTTGATGAGGATAGTGGAAAAGAAAGATTCCAGAGGTTGTATATTTGTTTTGCAGCCTTGAAAAAAGGTTTTAAGGAAGGTTGCCGCCCTATACTTGGTGTTGATGGCTGCCACCTATGAGGACCACACCCGGGAGTACTCTTGACTGCTGTAGGTCTTGATGCTAATGATTGCATCTATCCTATTGCCTATGCAATTGTGGAGACTGAAAACAAGATGTCTTGGAAATGGTTCATCGAGTTCTTAAAGTTTGATCTTAAAATCCATGACCAGAAAAGATGGACATTTATTAGTGACAGGCAAAAGGTGAACATTTATGTTTTCTAATAATACTACTGTTGCAAAAAAATGTGAGTTTATACTAATTTGTGAACTTTTTTTTTTTGTAATTTCAACATCAGGGATTGGGTTCTGCAATCCAAGAAATTCTTCCAGGAGTGGAGCACAGACATTGCGTTAGACATCTACGCAACAATTTTAAGAAGCACCATCCTGGTGAAACTATTAAGGGAATGTTTTGGACATGTGCAAGGAGCTCATATGTTAATAAGTTTGAAGCTGAAATGGAGGGATTGAGGCAATATGATGAGAGTGCATACCAATGGCTGGTTGATAACACATCACCCAACCATTGGTCAAGGTCATATTTTAGGACTACTTGCAAGTGTGACATACTTCTTAATAATGTATGTGAGAGCTTTAATTCTGTGATATTAGAGGCAAGAGAAAAGCTCATCCTTGGTATGTTAGAAAATATTAGGATATACCTGATGGAAAGATTGAGAACAAAAAGAGAGTGGATGAGAAAAAGAAATGATGTTATCTGTCCAAAAATTCAAAAAAAACTTGAAAAGATTAAGGAGGACTCTAGATCAAGTATTGCTAGGTGGTCTGATGAATCCAGATTTGAGGTGACACCTATTTATGGGAGTACATTTGTTGTTGATTTAAAGGCAATGACTTGTACATGCAGAAAGTGGGAGTTGACTGGTTTACCTTGCTCTCATGCTGTTGGTTGCATTGCATTGACTGGAGCTGCACCAGAAAGTCTAGTGCACCAATGTTATTCTAGAGATGCTTATCTGAAAGCTTATGAGCCAGCTATTGGTCCAATTAATGGACCTAATAACTGGAAGAGATCTAAAAACGTCCCTATGTGTGCACCAAAGAAGTTGAAGCTGCCTGGAAGGCCTAAAAAGGCAAGAAGGAGAGAATCTGATGAGCCAAGGCCTGATTCTAGAGGTTGTACAAAGCTATCCAGGAAGGGTGTCACACGGATGACTTGCTCAAAGTGTCATCAGAAGGGTCACACTAAAAGAAAATGCCAACTGAATGTTAAAGGAGATAACAGCAGTGAAAGAAGACCACCTTTGAACATTAACAAGTGCTCAAAGTGTAAGGTGCTTGGTCACAATGCTAGAACCTGCCCAATGGTTGCCAAAGGAGAAGAAGATATTGATCATGTTTCTGGTATGGATCAAGACGATGCTGATCATGTTTCTGGTATGGTTCAAGAAGATGTTGATCATGTTTCTGGTATAGTTCAAGAAGATGATAATCATATTTCTGGTATGGTGCAAGAAGATGCTGATCATGTTTCTGGTAAGGTTCAAGTGTAATGAAGTTCATTCAGTTCTTTCTTTTCTTGGATTAGTAATACTTTTGTTGTTGTTTATTTGGTTTTGGTTATTTAATGAAGTGCAAGCTACTGAAATTGCTGAAGAAATTGATGTACAACTCAGTGCACCGACTAAAAGCTCACAGAGGCCAAAGAAAAGGACTATGTGTTGTTATTTTTGTCATATTCCAGGCCAGAGCAAACGTACTTGCACTTGTAGTCAAGCACAATCTTGGCGAAAAAGGATGGCTGTTGTGAGTAGAAGAAAACTCAGAGTGAGTTTTTTACTTACTATTGTTACTATTGTTGTGAGTAGAAGGATGGTTGTTTCAGTGTTACTATTGTTCTTGTGTTTCTCACTAGACATGCATTTATAGGCTCATAGGATACTTGATGAGCAAGATGACCAGTGAAGAAGAATGGAATTGATGTCTGCTGACGTAGTTGCAAGCTGGAGATGTTCTACTTTGTTTGCTGCTGAAGATATATAGATGGAAAGCTGTCTTTTGTCCAATTTTGTATCCATCTGAAAGCTTTTGTACTAGCTTTCTTTTGTCCACTTTTGTATCTACTCTGGTTTTGTGGTCCTTAATCAACAACCGAACCTAGTTCTTTTGGCTGGTAGGACTTGGATTACTTTTGAGAATTGTACAGCTGAAATCAGTTATATACTTTTGGGAAATTGATTACTTTTGCTAGAAATTGATATATCAGTTGTTGATTATATATTGCATTGTTCCAATTGAAGATGTTCGTATTAGCCGATGACTATATATTGCATTCATTCAAGCAATGGTCATCACTTCTGCAATATTTTTAAGTTGATGAATATATATTGCATTCATTCAAGCAATGGTCATCACTTCTGCAATTTTTTTAAGCTGATGACTATATATTGCATTCATTCAAGCAATGGTCATCACTTATGCAATTCACTCAAGTTGATGACTACATATGACTCGACTGAGCAACAATTTTTTAGGGTAAACAACAAAAAAGCCCCCTGTGGTTAAGCAATCATACATAAAAGCCCCCTGTGGTTTCATATCATACCAGTCGATACCCCGTGGTTTGAATTAACCTGAAAAGTGGACGGAAATCGGCAAAACAGACGGAGCTGAGTGAATAGACGAAAATACCCTTTTGAAGAACGCAGCTTGCATGTAAATTTTTTTTTTTTTTAAGTAATTTGTTAAATAGCCTGCCTGAAACCCGCTTGCGGGTTTCCCCCTTATGTAAAATGACTAAAAGCTGCGTTTCTGTTCTATTTATATCAAACACATACTCTCAAACCCTCACCTGAAGGGTGAGGATGAGAGGGGAGGTTTGCTGGGCATCCTAGGGCCCTCCGATGGGCATGTGCAACTCAACGCAGCTTGCATGTAAAAAAAATTTTTTTTTTTTAAGTAATTTGTTAAATAGCCTGAAACCCGCTTGCGGGTTTCCCTCACGGAGCTGAGTGAATAGACGAAAATACCCTTTTGAAGAATGCAACTTGCATGTAAAATTTTTTTTTTTAAAGTAATTTGTTAAATAGCCTGCCTGAAACCCGCTTGCGGGTTTCCCCCTTATGTAAAATGACTAAAAGCTGCTTTTCTGTTCTATTTATATCAAACACATACTCTCAAACCCTCACCTGAAGGGTGAGGATGAGAGGGGAGGTTTGCTGGGCATCCTAGGGCCCTCCGATGGGCATATGCAACTCAACGCAGCTTGCATGTAAAAAAATTTTTTTTTTTTTAAGTAATTTGTTAAATAGCCTGAAACCCGCTTGCGGGTTTCCCCCTTTTTTTTTTAAAAATAAATTCTATGCTAAAATGACTTAAAACAAAAATAAAAGACTAAAAGTAAATAAAAACTAGCATGAAAAATAAAAATAACAGTAAATAAAAATACACTAAAAATTTGGTGTCTACAGTAGTTAATGAATAATCTGGAAACAGATTGAATGAAGACTCAGAAGAAACGGAAGCTGGTCTCTTATTATTAAAGAGTGAAGGCTAAAATAGGCATATCAGGTGAAAGTTTGTGGTGGAAATCTGTTTTTCGCATATGCACGCGCCTTTGCAGTTCGTTTAAGACACACGCCGAATATTTGACGATTTCCGTCCACTTTTCAGGTTAATTCAAACCACGGGGTATCGACTGGTATGATATGAAACCACAAGGGGTTTTTATGTATGATTGCCTAACCACAGGGGGCTTTTTTGTTGTTTACCCAATTTTTTAATGGCCATCACTTCTGCAATTCTTCCACTTCAGTCAACATTGTCAGCATAACATTGAACTTGTCACAGAAACTTACATGAGCAATCCAGATGCAAAACAGAGTAATAACAAATCCAGAAGCAAAACAGAGTCAAACATAGATGAAAACTCAATTGTATTTACTTCATTTTAAAGTACAGATGAACCATACAATTCCATACATTCTTCAAAACTACTGCAACATCTTCAATTCCAGCAAACCTTGTTTCTTCCTTTCCTTGCCTCCAAGTACAAAAACAAGTAAAACGCCAAAACAGATACAAATTATAAACAATATTTTCACTTTTGCCTTCAACTTGTTCATTTCAATCAATAATGCTGCGTTTTCTCTCTCAACACTTCTCAGGTCCCTTAAAAGTGCACCCATTATATTTTTCATCTTTTGGGGTATGGGTGGATCATACCACAAAAAAAATCTGCAAGCACCACGTTTCTGCATTTACCACCATTTCATAGTTAAAAGACAAGAAATATTTTAACAAATTCTAAACTTTATGCACATACAAAAAAATTACCCCATAATTTCTGCAACCATGAAACCTTCTTGATGGATTTGCCTCTGTCCAAGCAGTCACAATTCGGCATTGTTCTTGGCAATAGCATCGCACGATGTTGTCTCCACTGTAGTATTTCTCGTTTTCTTCATAAATCGAGTTTCCTGTTTCTGAACCATTTGATCCTTTGACGGTGTTAATAAATTGATCACTGGCTGAGCTTGAGGATGCTTTGTCCCAATTCTTTCTCGAATGCATTGAATTACAGTGCTTTTTCTACGCGGGTCTGCAAAAATTGGACAGCTCTCTTTGGTGCAAGAGAGGTAGTACCTAGATTTGGGCTTTACATCGATTTACTTTTTAATTGGAAAAGGCGCCAGAATGGAATTCCCTAAAATGCCCCTTTTGTATTGCACGATTATGAACCTAATGGAAATTATACGGTGGCGCCGCTGCAAAGATCCTTGATTGGAACCGACATATAGGTTTAGGGATCCAATTGGCTAGAAATAATATATAGGGACTAAATTGACGGAAAAAAAAAGTTTAGGGACTAAATTGGCAATTTTTCCAAAGAAAAAACAAAGGTATGTTTGGTTTTAGCGGATGAATAGAATGAATATGACGAGACTTGAGTTAACTACGGTGTCAGATGCTTTTGAGAATCTCGTCTTTTCTGTTTTTCATTTTTCAAAAACTAACATTTATTAAAATGTATGAATAATGTTTGTTTCGATTGTAAAGTTTATTTGGGATATTTTTACTGTAGCACTTTTTTGTGATATGATATATATGAGATAAAAAGGTAATTGGGAAGATAAAAAAGTGTATTGGAAATTGTAATGATGATATAAACAAATAAAATTGGAGAAATAATGCTCAATCCAAATAATAATAAATTGTGAATATAGGGCATTTGAACATTGAGAAGCTTGTCATACATCCACATTTTTTGTGATTATAGTGACCTGGTCTATGGATCAAAACATGGCTAGCGCAAGGGAGTGCCAAGGAAGGATGGAAGGGTTCAGTCACTATTTCCGATGGTATATTCATGTATCGATTGAAGAGATATTGAAAGACAGAAGATAGTGCTAATGAGGGAAGAGCAACATGATTTAATCAAATTTTTTTAAAAAAAATTTGAATTGCTAGCTGAAATGGAGGAAAATTTTATGTCGATCATGCCTAATAATTGTTTCTGAACCAATGAAAAGGTTCCATGAGAATATACAAGGGTTCCACTTGATTTTATATAACATGCCAAGTGGATTTCACTTAACATATAAATTAGTAAGTGAGATCCCCATATATCCACTTGGAACTTTTCTATTGTTCCCGGATCATGTCTAATAGTTGTTTCGAACAGAATAAAGATCGTCGTGAAGGCAAATGATAAATTTTAGGTTTACTCTTCAACCCCAGTTCAAACATTTAATTGTAAAAGAAAAAAAAATAGTAAATCGGTTCCAGAGTTTGGATTTTACTGGTTGTGGCCGGTTTCATAAGCTCTATGAATCATCCGACATATTAACCACTAAGGTGTTAAAAATAGGAAAGAGATGTCAAAATAGTAGTTGAAAAAGCAGCCAGCTTGAAGTTATAGCGTGGACTAAGTAGAAGTTAATTGTCAAATGAGCATATGAATCAACTCGGCCACAGCAAACATATACATAAGCTCTGAGAGCAACTATTAGTAGAAAATATTGATCTTTAACGGACAAATTACAGTTTACCCCCCTATGGTATAGATAATTTTTACATAACCCCCCTTATAGTTTTAAAATCTATATATAATCCCTCATAATTTGAATTAAATTGTCAAAGTGACGGAAATGATCATCTATAATGAAAACTACAAAAATGTTGGAATTATTTTTGTTTAAAAACTAAAATGGTTGAAGTAACCAAAATATATAAACATAATATGCATGACACTCTAACCTCGTATGATTTTTATATTTTACCATATAACCCTCTTATGGTTTAGTGCTTTACTATATAACCCCCTTATGATTTTCAATATATATATACATAACCCCCTGTGGTTAATAAATAATTTTCAACTTTACATAGGAGTATTTTTGATATTTTAGTTGACTCCGTTATGGATTGTAAATTTCGTCATTTTGACACTTTAATCCAAACTATAAGGGGGCTATGTAGAGCTTTTGAAATCATAGGAGGATTATGTAAAACAAAAATACTAAACCACAGGGGAATAAAGCATAATTTGCCCATCTTTGATACTGAAACTAATGATTCACTGCACTCATAGCAGGAGCCTCTTCCAGTTGTTATCTACCACTTCTGTATATATCTCATTTTTCAGTCATTTAAAGAAATATGGGCACATTTAATTTTAATAACTTTTCCAGTGATATATTGTCCCTTTTCAATGCCAACATTTAAAAAAAAAAAATTCACAAACAATTATGAGGAATTGTTAAAAAGAGTAATTAATTTGATATTATAATGATCGTTGATCCAAAGGTTCATAGCATTTGGTAACTTCAGTTGATTTCTTTTTTCTTTTCCATTGGGCAACCATGTCATGTCCAGCTAATTTCTGACCTTACAAGATATTGTAGAACCAAGAATCGAAAGTTGAATGTGACTCTTTTGTTTTTTCCTTTGAAAGCCAACTTCAGTGTGATGTTGATAAGGAAACGTGTGTGTGAAATAATGTCTCTTGTTCCATGTGGCCATGCAACCATTCCTTTGGTTTACATTTGCCACTTACACTTTTTTTTTATAAAACATGATATTACTCACGTTTTTGGAACCTGAAGTAATTATAATAGAACGACTTTGGCCAAGAACACTGACAATTGTAGTTGACACTCAGAATTTAAAAAAAAAAAAAACAAACAGCATATGAATTTATGAGGAAATAGAACATGATGCTTCATGAGCTTGATTGAGCATTTATTTGGGACCGCAGGCATCCAATGACTGAGTCGTCCAATTGAAGATCAATATGCTTTACAGGGAAATCCACTTGCAAAAAATAATGGGAAACTTTTGACGATGGACCGCGGAGTCGATTTCATTGTCCCTTGCATTATTGGAAGATACAGCATCACAACCATTCCTTTTTCCATTGACCATTTGCCACTGTGAAGTCGTCGTCTGTCGGCTTAGGATAAGAATCCAAGACCTCCAATGGTTGGTTAAAAGAAATCCGTGAAATATTTATTTCTCTTGTTATATTAGGAATTGGTTAGTACAAAGGTTATTCTTAATATGAAAAGATATGAAGGGGACAGTTTTATAACTCATTACATAATTGATCAATGACCAATATTGAAAAAAATATATACAAAGAAAACAAAAAACTGCCCTTTTCGTTAATTGTAGGCAGCATGCGAGCCTTGCTTTTTCTGCTTGTAAAGCGCATTAATAGTACTATGCAAGTGCCAAATAAAACTCATGCGTCTATACTACCAAAAAAAAAAAATGCACAGTTCCCAAATCCATATCATTCTTGAATAAGCTGTTCTTTCAAATTTATAAAAATTCTAGAATTGATTGGCTCATATAAACCACATCCTCTATACTGAAATTTGGAACAACTTCGAAAATTTGCTTGATAAGAAAACCGACCTCTTGAGAAATTTGATGAGCGTCATGGGCAGAGAGTGCTGTAGGTTTTTTGATTAACCAGCTCTCAACGCTTGCTTTCCGCAGGAGCACACACTCTTGGGGGGCTTAAAATCAGACGTTTCAATTCATAAAGCTGAACTCGAGCATGAAGGCTTTCCTCAGAGAAAGCAGAAGCAAAGGAAGACAATGATTCTCAACTTCAAGAATGGGCTAAAGCAGGTTCAAGGAAGTTGCTTATGATCAGAGGATGTTCTCGATGATTTTTACCTTCCGCTTTGCTCGTGTTAGCATGGATGGATTTCTATGGCAAGGCTGGAAAGATCTAGACTCAATAAAAGAATGCAAAAGCTCGCCCCCATCCCAAAAAAATTTTTCTTTGGGATAAGACTCATGGCCAGCGTTGGAGAGATTTCAGAAGGTATCGAGGTAGCCAAGTCCCAATATGGTACTGCAAGACAGAACGGCTTCAGCTCTTCCGGTCAAGCAAATGCTGATTTTGACATTCGTGCTCAATCACTCTTCATTGAAGAAGCTCAATTGTTGGGATTCGGTAAGCAACAAGCAGAGGCTCATCTCAAAATCCTTGATGACCATTCCCAATTGAAAGTAGTTCGGTTGCGGGAATGGGGGGACTCGGCAAGACTACCCTGGTGAAAAAAGTCTATGATGACGCTGCAGTGAAGAAACAATTTCAGAGCCATGCCTGGATAACTGTTTCTCAAAATTTTCAGTTCAGGGGCATCATCAAGAACCTGATCCAACAGTTGTACAACGAAATCAGACGGCCGGTCCCTCGCCGAGTGGAATCCATGGATGATAATATGCTGATTGAATTTGTCAGAGACTTCCTCCGAGAAAGAACGTACATTCTTGTCCTTGATGATGTGTGGAGGATAGATGCCTGGGAAGCTATCAAATGTGTATTGCCTGACTGCAATACTGCTAGTCGTGTTGTATTGACAACGCGAATAGCCGATATAGCTTCTGCGTCCTGTTTAGGATCACTTGGCTTCATCTATAAGATGGAGCCTCTTTCTGATAAAGAGTCTTGGACTCTGTTTTGCAATAGAACATTTCAGTGCAATGACTGTCCTCCAAATCTAGAAGAAGTTGCTAAAAAAATACTGAAAAAATGTGAGGGCCTACCACTTGCAATTGTTGCAATAGGTGGTGTTTTGGCTCTGAAGGACAAGGAAAAGACAGATGAATTTGAGATGATTCTTCATGGTTTTGGTGGCGAGGCAGATGGCAGTGGTAAGCTTGACAGGATCAAAAGGGTACTCTTACTTAGCTACAATGATTTGCCTCACTATCTTAAAAGCTGCCTATTATATCTAAGCATCTACCCTGAAGATTATTCAATTCTTGTGGATGATATACTTCCAAAATGGATTGCACTAGGATTTGTAGAAGAGAAAATAAGAATAACATCCACCGATATTGCTATGAGTTATATGAAAGAACTCATCAACAGAAGCTTAATCCAAGTTAAATCCACATCGACCGATGGCACATTGGATACATGTGGTCTCCACGATTTTGTGCGTGAAATCCTTGTTTCAAAATCTAAAGAGCAGGACTTCACGACGGTAGCCACCAAATATTACACAAGATGGCCTGAAAAAGTTCGACACCTAGCAATCCGCAACTTCACTGATAATCCACAAGAATTTATTAGCTTAAAGTGTCTTCGGTCTGTGGTGATATTTGGGTATGAAGATCCTCTCACAACTACATTTTTATCCAAGTTTTTATGTGGTGATCCCAAGTTGCTAAAGGCGTTGGATTTGTATGGAACTAAATTGGACAGTATCCCAAAGCAAGTCTTCAAACTATTTCATCTCAGGTATCTTAATCTCCAGGGAACTGGAGTTAAAATTATTCCAAAATCTATTGGGCAGCTTCAAAACCTTGAAGCTATAAATCTGGTAGGAACCAATGTAACAGAGTTGCCTGCAGAAATTCTAAAGCTAAGAAAACTCCGTTCTCTTTTGTTAGGCGGATGGGGTGATTATTCAAATGAGTATGCAGTTTGGGGCTGTAAATGTCCACTTGGAATTGGAAAGCTTATTTGTTTGGAGGAGCTGTGTGGTATAGAAGCAGACAGTGATAAAATAGTAAGGGAGGTTGGAAAGCTAACGCAGTTGCGACGATTAGACATCACAGGGCTGAGAAGAGAAGATGGAAAGGAGTTGCTCTCCTCCCTCTTGAGGCTGACCAACCTTCGAGAGTTGGCCATCTCCTGTATTAAAGAAGGTGAGACCCTTGATCTCCAACATTCCGTCTCTCCAAAGCATGAATTCCTCACACATCTGACGTTGAATGGGCGTTTAGAGAGAGTACCACAATGGGTGACATCACTTCAATCCTTGAGAACCTTACAGTTGGACAATAGTAGGTTGAGAGAGGATGAGAATGTAATAAGCTCCCTCGGACTTTTGCCCAATCTGATATCACTTAGTCTCTATCGTGCTTATGAAGGGGAGACATTGTGTTTCGAGGTTGGAGGATTTCAAAAACTCCAGCGCTTAGAGCTTGGGCAATTAACAAGACTGAAATGGGTGAGAGTGGAAGAGGAATCAATGCCTAGTCTCAGAATTATGCGCTTAGGTGATTGCAAACTGATGCAGGAGTTGCCTTCGGGCATCCAAAACTTGACCAGACTTGAATCTCTTGGGTTTTATGAAATGTCTAATGAGCTAATGCACAAAGTACAGAATTTGGATAAACGGAGTGAAGATTATCAGACTATTTCTCATATCCCTCAAGTTTTCATTGGTCGCTGGATTGATGGTCAGTGGGAATGGACGTTACTCTAAGAGAAGAGAAGCTAAGAGACAACTCTTTGCAGCTTTCAACATTAATTGATATTCAGTAAACTCATCTCTTCTATAAATCTCAGGTTGCTTACTAGCTTTTCCTTTTATTTCATTGGGTTCTCGTTTACTTTTTCCTTTCTACTGCTTATTACATTTGTATCAAATCATATCATGAAATAGCTACAATCACCCTCAATTCCTCGAAATAGCATGTGTTCATATATCGATTTAGATTTCCTTTTTGTAGTTGGCCCCATCAAACTTGTTCTGGTTCAATAAGACATAGAACAGAGCATCTGCAAAAGAAAAAAAAACATTGAAGTGTATGAAGCACAAAAGATGAAGTTAGTCAAATTAGTAAAGCGTGGATAAAACCTTTTGAAGTCCGAACTTGAAGGTTCAGTGTGCATTTATTTTTCTTCGAAATTCTCAGTTTGTAGGCATATTTTTCTCAAATGAAATTTGATTCTTGATCTCAGAAATGCATGCCTGAAAAATATAATATTATTATTGAACTAGTTTCTCAATTTTGAATTTACAAATGAAAAAATTTTCAGAAAATAAGGGATGCAAGATCTTTATCTGATTTTACCCCAAAGGAGCTACCTTAACAGGGTTGAGAACACTCCGTTAATCCGGGGATCGATGTTTTCCAAAATTGAATTTGAATCCTCCCTCGATTTTGGAAGTAAATAACTCTTAATCAACTCTTTGTGATTTTCAATAGGAGCTACCTTAATCTTGGCATTATCACAACACAGAAACTTGACAGGGTTGCAATGAACACAGTTAATTGGAACATGTTTTTCATTTCATGCGATTCAGATACCACAGGCCATGTAAAGTAAAACTGATGGTACAACACTAGTTCGTTACCTCATGTTTTCCCCTACTTTTAACATCTTAAGGGTTGTTTGGTTGGAAGTAAAATGTTTTTCTTGGGAAAATATTTTCCGTGGAAGTAATTTTCCATGAAAATCATTTCCCTTTCATCATTTTCAAGTGTTTAGTTAGTTTATTGAAAATATTTTCTTACTTCATTTTTCTGGTGTTTGTTTAACTTTTGAAATATTTTCACTTTTATCTCTATCTTTACTTTCTACACATTATAACTACATACTTCTTCCCATGCAAAATAAAAAATTTATCTCATTGTTAACTTTAAAAATCTTGGAGAAATGTATATATGAATAAAAAAATATCTCCTTAAGCAATAAACAAATTGCTGGCCATTTAGTGTCAAAAATCTTGGTTCAAGTCCTCCTGTTTACACTAAAAAAAAAAAAAAGAACATACTACAGATTTTTCAGTAAGTTTGGAACATACTACAGGCGGATGCATGCATTTCGGAAAACAACTTCAGTCAGTTTTTGGAAAGGAAGTTGTTTTCCATAAGATGAGTGAAAATATTTTACATAGGAAAATGTTTTCAGTAACTTTTGTGCAACCAAACACGGGAAATTAGGAAAATATTTTCCTGGAAAACATTTTCACCCGAAACAAACGGACCCTAATCCATATGTTTTTCCTTGAGAGATTTTTTTTTTTTTTTTTAAGCAAAGGAGGACCATTTAGTCTAATGAAGTAAATTCACCCGGAACTTCATTTTACAAAATTAATTCTTAATCTAATACATAGCAATTTGTACAAAGATCTTATTGACTAGAAAAAAACTATCATGTTAATCTTGATTGTAGAGTAACATGAACAAATATAGTACCCTCCGTATGATGAAATGCCTAGTAATTTTTTCATTTAGTATGATGAAATGCCTTAGTAGGCAAAATTTTGAAATTTAGAATATGGATTTCTTTGGTAGGTTTTACAAGTGGTGGAAACATCTTATTGTAACATTGTTTGATCAAACTAGAGATTTTCTTGCTTTATTTTATTTTTATTGTATTTTTTTTTTTAATGTAAGTAGAAAGTCTTGAACCCAAGATCTCTTATTTGTACTCCCTTCCTTCTTACCATCCAATCCATCCCTCTCCCTTCTTCTAGTACTCTAAAATTATGTTACTAATTGTGCGCAATTTAATATCAGAGGTTTTGCGAGTATTTTCAAGAGTTTTTTGCCAAATAGTTGTGATTTGTGTTAAAAAAATTCTATCATTATTTTTTATTCCAATTTTGTCCTTGCATAATGAAGTATTATATTGCCATCTCATACTCCATACCATCCAAGCTGGCATAACTGCTACTTCTAAGTTCCGTACTTATCCACTACTACTATATATATCCAAGTCTTCCCGCTAACTTCAATTAAAAAAATCCCAATACTCTATTATCAATTCTTTTGCTCTAACTAGTTTGTTGTTTTATATCTTTTTCATTATTTACTTTTTTCCTAAAAGATACGCACACATAGAGTGTGTGTCTCACCCAGTGATTCTAATAATTACACAAACTAGCATGAACTAGACGAATTTTCTACTTGTGGGGCCCGTTATCCAACATTTACATCGGTTACCATTTTATCTATTTATCTACAGAATTTTTTTTTTTAAAAAAAGAAGGACAAAATGATTACCTGAGGAGTTTTGACACAGAGCTTAGGGCCCGTGAAGTTGAGTATTGTACAGTACGATTATGTAGAGCCTTGTTGAGGTTGGGCTAAGTGACGGATTTCGGTCAAATGGAGCCGAAAATTCATAGGCCTGGAAGTCCAGAATATTTTCCGCATCATTTGTTGGTGGTTCCATTGCTGCCATTCCCTAGTGAGCAATGACTTCCAACCCAATTGAGGAGTTTTTTTTTTTTTTTGGTATTTTTTTGGTCTTATATTATTCTTTCTGCCACCAAAATTCACGAACACTACCATTTTTCTACCTCCACAACCACCACCAAGGTTGCCTCTATTACCACTATCACAGGGCAACAACCAGAGCCCAGAGGTAAAATAGAAGTCATAGAAAATTCTCTAGTACTCTTTTCTTTCCACCACTGGGGCCATCGCTCACAAAGGCACATGTTGACAGACAAAAATAAAAAACATATAGAGATGCTAAAAAAAAAAAATCACATCTCTTTCCATACTGTGGTTTTTACATGCACTTCTATATTGATTACCTTCGATAAAATTCATATCCAAATCAAATATTAAAATATGTTTTTCTATTTTGGCAATTGTTTTGAGATATCACGGAAACTTTTCCAATAAGTTTTTCTAATTTTTTTTTCTTTCCTTTCCCTCTTTTAAGAATAGTTAGTAAATACTCATATTATACCCCATATATTTGCTAATTTTTGTCATCTTTCTTTAAAAAATATTTACATTAATAGTGTACTAGACTTAATTCATTATTCCACAAACTCTTTTTTTGGTGCCAAATTATTTGATTTGTTATCAATATACATAACTGGTGAAAATTTGGAAATTGGTAGGACTAAATATGCCTTCAGGGAAACTTTAAAGACCAAAATTGTCCAAACCCCAAAACATTTGACAAATTTTCAATTGGTTTGGTGCTTTTCTATCAAACATTTTATATTAATTTAAATTACAAAAAAGAGGGTGGAAGTTCTACGGTAGCGTAAATCAGTAAATCAACCAACTGATAGCGAGTGAACATTTCCATTAATTGAATCTCGAATATGTCTCCAAGGATTTAATTTTTTTCCCACAAAACATACAGATTTTCCCACGGCGTATGGGGACTTTCATTGACGACCTAACTTATTATTCAATACATTAACAAAAATCGTTCAAGACGGTTAACCTGACAACAATCCCTATCCCAAGTCATCGATGGACTGGTTCATACTGATAATTTTGATGAAAAACAAAATATATACATCGCTCGAGAGCAGGAGCCGGGATCCTCTGTCCAATATTTTGTGTCCAGGAGCAGGCGGTCAATTTTCCACGAAGACTTTTAGGTAGTCGTCTTTATCAGCAATTTCTACTAACATTTAAATGAACCACCCATCTGGGGTAGCTTTATCAAATATCCGGTGCCAAATAACATCCAATTGGGCATCTTCTTGGTACTTATTCATCTGTACTACAGCTGTCCCTTATTCAGTTCTATTCAAGTCTCCAGCCAATTCCCATTTGGCAGTAGTAATCAATCTTATAATTATTTAGATCTTTACTGGCATATTGTACATGATAAAATGTTAAAATTTATTAGCAAAGTCATAAATTTTGTTTGAAAAAGTAGCAAGTTTTGTCAAAAAAAGGGAAGTTTTGTTCAAAAAATAGAAAGGCTTTTGTTAATGATATACGAAATTTCACTAAAAAAGTGGTAAGATTTGTTAATGAAGTCATAAGTTTTTCTTGAGAAATCGTATGTTTTATATATAAAAAAAAAATGTTAAGTTTTGGGAAAAAATGGTAATTTTTGCTGAAAAATCTAATAAGATTTAATATTTAAATAGCAAGTTACAATAACTAGTAAAAGTTATTTGTTTTGTGCAAATTTACTATCACAATTTGATTGCCATTCTCATGACAATCTCAAGATTGTCATTCCATGCCAAATTTCTCCTCTGCCGCTGGTTTTATTTAGCCTCCTCATAGCTATAATTTTTAGAGACAATTAATTGGAACAACACAAAATGGAATTCTAAATTACTCAGGAATGTATTGTTAGATTGTCTATGCGAGATACCTTTTTTTTTCCCCAACTTAGCAAACCAAAATTTTCATCTATGTCATTCTAAGCATAACAGGATATTTATTCTTATTTAGAAAGTACACGTGCTCCAAATTTGTCTGAATTATGATCAACTAAAATTAGCTATTTTGATTTATGAAATCAAAGTATAATGAATAAATAATAACATTAAAAGTAAAAAAAAAAAAGCAAATTTCACGGAATTAAAAGATGATAAACCAAAATTGATGGAATGACATTGCACGAACTATTGTTTGATTGAGTAAGGTGTCCTCATGGCTTATACTTTTTAATCCTCCTAACAATTATTGCTACATTTTAATTGTCATCGAGGATTTTGCTTAGTGATTTTGTGAAATGTAAGGAACGAAAAAATTCATTTTGTAAAGTGTGAGGGGCTATCAATTAGATTATGTGAAATATGATTTGACAAATTAGTCCGAAACCTAAGCAGGGACAAAATTTGACTAATGTGAATTTGTAAAGGACGTAAAATTGTATTTTTAGACGTAAGAGACGAAAAAAATCATTTTACAAAAATGTGAAAAACGTTTTGAACGATTTTCTCATCAATTATATAATTGCATTGTTCGGATTCGTTGTACCAAATGCCTATAACGACGTGCTTCTATCAGTTATGATGAATATATGAAAGAAAGATAATGTTGTTCTTCATTTTTTTTTTCTAACGCATTGTTTAACGTTTAATACTAAGTTTATGCTCTTTTTTTTTTGTTTACTTCAACATTTTGTTCGGCAGCGCTTACTTCAGGTTTGGTCATCACCGATTCAGGGAAGAGATCCTACCGTTAAGTTTCACCTTTCTCTTGACTTTGACCTTTCTCTTTCGCAATCTCCTATTACATTGCGCATCTTGGCCAATAAGAATCCGTTAGTGCCATGATTTTTTGGGAAACCTCGTGAGAATGTTCAACTGTCGAATCTTCCATTGATTAATCCCTGCAGCATTTTAGAAATTTCAGAAGCCAATAGAGCATCAAAAGGAAACTGCAGCCTATAGGCACGAAGCACATTTCTGCATCAATTTACGGTTTCCATCCAATTTTGCAGCAGTAGTCTACTATCCTAGAGTTGGAAATGGATGTGAAAAGCAAGATTTTGATCATTGGGGGCACTGGAAACATCGGGAAATATTCAGTGTAAGCGAGCGCAAAAGCAGGGCACCCAACGTTTGCACTGGTCCGAGAAAGCACAATTTCAGATCCTAAAAGGGCAGCCATCATAGAGAGTTTCAAGAGTTTGGGAGTCATATTTCTTCATGTGTGCTATTATTTCTTCCTTCGTTGTCTAAATACTGTTTCAATTTTTTTCAAGAAATTCTAGAAACTGACATGTATGTATGGGCTGAACAGGGAGATCTACACAGTCATCAGCAGTTGGTAAATGCAATCAAACAAGTTGACATAGTGATCTCTGCAGTCAGGGGAGATTTGGTAGCTCATCAAGTTAAGATTATTGAAGCAATTAAAGAAGCTGGAAACATCAACGTACGCACAATACAGTGTTACAAATTCTTTCTTGATTTTTATCTTTTGCGTTTATCCCTTTGTGATTTGTGACTTCCATATTCCTAAAGAAGGAGCTGTATTTGGTTTCAGAGATTTTTACCTTCTGAATTTGGGGTTGATGTGGATCGTGTGCATGCTGTTGAGCCTGCTGCTAGCTTATGCAGGACCAAGGTTGAGATCCGCAGAGCTATTGAGGCAGAAGGGACACCTTACACTTACTTAGTGTTTAACGGATTTGCTGGTTACCTGAATTATATCCTCAACAACTTTGGAGACTCTAGCTCGTCTGCAAGTCCTCCCAGAGACAAGATTGTCATTCTTGGTGATAGAAATCCAAAAAGTATCCGAAAGAAGCTCGTCTGCTGCATTTCTTTCTTGGTTTAGTGTTCATCGTTCTTTTCTTCAATTTCATGTTTCGTTGCAGTTGTTTTCACCAAGGAAGAAGACATTGCTGCATACACCATCAAAGCAGCAGATGACCTAAGGACTCTGAACAAGAGTGTGTACGTTACACCCCCTGCCAACACTTTGTCCTACAACGAAATAGTATCATTGTGGGAAAAGAAAATCGGCATGACCCTCGAAAAGACCTGCGTTCCAGGGGACGAAGTTCTTAAGAAAATTCAAGGTCATCTAACAAAAAGAAAAAAAGTGCACAAGTTGCTAATTTTTAACACAATAGCATCTACTATTATTAACACCTATTCCACGTTCTAATCAAATTGCTTTCTTTTCTTGTATCTTTCGCAGAGGCTTCAATGCCATTAAAATTGCTCCTGTCTTTGGCATACACATTTTTCGTGAAGGGAGAAATAGCCAACTTTGAGATCAAGGTTTCTTTTGGCATGGAGGCAACGGAGCTCTATCCTGATGTTAAATACACCACACTTGATGAGTACCTCAGCCAGTTTGTATCAAATTAGCTTAGATACTTTCAGATTAGCTCTACCAGATTTTTGCAGCAGTTTCTTGTGCACTACTAGATTTTGTTCTTCTTCCAGATGAGGATTGTCATGAATGTGATTGAAATAAAATATGCCCTTAATTTGTATCCTGTCTTTTGTGTACTTGGGTTGAATTCTTCCAACTTGAAATCATCATCTGGTTGCCTCTGAGCATCCTTTCTTCATACTTACAACTACATAGTCGAGAAAGTTGGATAACGGTGCTAAATTCCGGACAATGTAAGACAAATCATATACTCCTCGTCTCCTTGGTCCTGGCCTAGGATCCGGAATTTCAGAAAATATTGAGATACACAGGCATAGTTCTGCTCATCTGATTGAGCTCTTTTGAGACCTGAGTTTTCAGGAAGTGGACCATTTCTTATCTAAACAGTTGCCTAAGGCCAAATTACTAAGACTTCTATACAAGAAGCTCATAGAAAACAAATCTGTAGCTATTTTGATGAACTTCCGAATTTGAGTCAAAAGTCTTGTGCTTGTAGATTTGATCTTGATGTTTTTCCACCCTTGTTCAACAGCTTTCATGAGAGTGATGTTTCTCCACAGTCGCGATTTGATTTGGATTTCATTGTTTTTATATATGAAACATGTTTGGAGGTTGTAACCTATTTGTTTAGGAATTAAGATTTCATCACCAAAATAAAAAAGAATATGTCATTACTAAGCTATTAAAGTCATGATTAAGCTTGCCATCACCTAGAAAATGATATATAAAAAATAATTTGAGAGCAACAAAAAATAGTTAAGATGTTTAGTATATACAGTATGGTTGATTCGGAAGTCCTTTGGTACACTAAACAACAAATGATCAAACATCCGAGTTCATCAATTTCCCAAATGCCAACCATGAATATGTGCAATTTCAAAACTGAACTCAAAAAACCTTCCTCACCACGGACCACTGTATGTCACAGGGATGGAGCTATCATAAGGTATTTTCTTTACCCATTCCCTTTCTTTATAGTAACATATTTTTTTTTTAACTAAACTTGTTCTTATTATTTCATGCATATAAGTCATATTACCTATTCTTGCAGACAAATCCCCACCCTCTTCATTTTCTTTGTAGATTTACAGGTAGTTATATCTCTATATTTTTGAGGGATTTGCAGGTAGTTATACATTATAATTTGCATTATCGGTAGAAGCATGCGTATAAACTAAAATACCAGACTTAAACTATTACCAGGTTCTCCAAAGTCATCGGCGGCATCTTTCCTCTCCATACTGCTGCCAAGTTCCTCCTCTGTACTTACTGATATTCTCATCCCTTTAGCTGACATATTCGCATCCAAACACTCAAAGATCTGAAATACTGCAAAGAGTATTTAACCATATAACTGGTCGACATCTCACAGAACATAAATGTGACTTAACTTGAATTAACCTATTTAGCTTTACATACAGAACAAGACATGTAAGAAAATGTACTGCAGTTACCGGTGACAAGATACTAAGCTGATTTTTACACTTTACACCCTCTAGATGCAAGCAGGCTTTCCCATTGAGATAGTTCATATATATAAAATTGTACGAACCGATCAGATCAACCAAACCCCGAAAAAAAATATGACGGTGAAAAATATCATTCATGCTGATTCTGCACAAGTTCGGTTGCATAAGTATATAAAAGCCAAAGGCAATTGTCTTCAAGAACTGCATTTCATTTAACTGCAATTTCTCTGCTAAAAATCGCATCAGACAATTACGTCAGAATTGCTCCCAAACTCGAGTATTCTGCCCCTAGACCATTGTACAATCAATTTCTGATTTATCCTTGTGCTAATTGTCACTCTTTTGAACAAGATTTCATAAATTAATACAGCTATTAAGATGGAACCTAATTAGAAAAAAATTTCTAATGCAAGATGCATTCTTCTAAAATCAAAAGTGCTAAAAGTCAATCAGATTTTGTGCAAATCAATGGAAAAAAAAAACTATAAAGAATAACGACAGATCACCACCAGCTAGACCAGATGCCATTTCTGCGCCAGTTTTCACGAGAAAACTGTTTACCTAGAATAGCCATGCATAAAAAATTCACCAATGAATAACTTTAACTCCTTCATGGATGGCCTTACAAACCTAGGTGTCTGGGTACGTGTCCGGTGGAAGATGAAGAATGTACTGGGCTTCAGCCCCCAGGCACCAGAACATCTTATGGCAGGAACTTGAGGCAATGAACCCCAACATTTCAATTAAAAGCCCTTCCATCAAAGTCAATATATAAGCCCAGGGTCTCAAACAACGACCAAAGTGTCCTCCACTGTCAGTTTACCAAATACTCATAATACGTAAATACCTATAAGCTACTTAAGCACCATAAATTTTAATTCTACTGAAATATGTAGAACTTAAACTTTTAACAAATACCTCAAGATCCTAAAAAGGTTACCCATTCTTCAAAGTTGGTAAACTCAATATTCAGCCAAGTTCCCATGATTATGTAAATCTAATCTTCCCTTAAACTCTTTATTGGTTACATCAGTCGTGAATAGAATGTCCTAAGAAAACATTCAGCACACACAGCTTTTATAAAAACTCCATTAAGTCAAAAGAATAGAATGTCGCAAGCACTAGATGCACACCTTTGCATTCTCCAAGTTAGTTCACTCTTTGCCTCCCTTTTGCAACACATAAAGGTCCAAAAAATAAAAACGATACAGGCTTTGCAGAGGACTTCAAATATAACTGAAACTCATTCATTTCATTCACATGGTAATAAACCTCAGCAATGGTTGGCTTCTGGTGTAAATATATCCAAAAACAATTCCAAAAAGGCGTCTGCCACAAGTTTTTAAGCTAACTCTAAATCATCCACCTATTATTTGGTTCCTTATAGCCCTAGAATAGTGCAAAATCTTATGCTTATACAAGTTCCTTTAAGTATGAACAAAAGACAATTATCCAAAGCTGCTGCAATGAAGAATGCCTTTCTATTGTTGAAAGCAAAAATGATGCTTACATATCTACTACTCAAGAACTCGTGCTACATGACTCACAATCAGCCATATAATACATGCACAGAATATCTGATGTCTCAAATGCCTTACAAAATTGGACTCATGATTTTCTCCTCCAAGAATTATGATCACTTAAGACCATGTCATTCTCTAGAGAAATAAAATCATACCCTTATTTATTTGCTTTTATATTTATAAATTTTTTTCTTACAGTAGAAAATATTGCATATCTTCTATCTATTGTTTTTGTTCTATTTTCAAAGCAAACAATGCAAAGCTTCTGTATTAGTAAGGTGAATTTGTTCTTAGCCGAAATGAGTTAACTTATGTACAAGCTTAAGCTAACTACGTATCCATAAGCCTCTTCAAATTTCAGGAAAATGGTAACTCTTTCATATATATACACTGGAAAGATATGGGTGACAAAGAACTTAACCAGTGTTGCATTTTGGATGAAGAATCATGTCAGTTACTCAAGAAGGCACTGCAGACTTAAATGGAGTCACTTGATTGAATCAAGTGACAAATGACAGAGTGAGCAACACAAGGTGAATAAAACATGTAAACAAGGAATAAACCATACTAATCTGTGACCTAACAATGCACTAATTACAGATAAATGGATGAAGCGGAAGATCAAAAGCAAAAAAGATTCCAGTTACTAGACTCAGATGTTAATAACCTATTGGCAGGATTATTGACATCTTATCCTTCTGTTTGTCTGCCAACTGAAATCTTAATCAAGTTTAGAACCGAAAAATCATAAACGTTTTTCCTAGACTAAGTTCAACAGATGGAAACTGTGTCGACTGCATTATTCTCTCAGTTTTCTCTCAAATGAAGGCTATTAGCATTACACTTCAGTTCCAAACACTTCTCATGTTTAAAACAGTAAACAACTTTAGTTTGTTTGTTTTTCCCCCCTCCTTAATACCTAACACATTTGAACAACACAATATTTCTGTACCTACCTGCTGCATAGCTCCCCACTTCTCCAAACTTCATAAGTTTTACCTATTAGTCGCCATCCCATTCGCTGTTTACTTATGCTTGATAATACAATATCCCTTTGTTTAGAAACCAATTCCATAACACTGCTGCTTTTCATCTTACACCAAAACATTTACAGCTGCAAACACATTATATAGGCAATTCAAGTCCACTACAGTCTTGTTCACTTACAAATATCCCAAGTTACCAAACTTGGCCAGAAATTAAGAATCCCACAAAACCAACTTCAATAAACCAATTCAACAGTCCTGATTCTTAAGTCAGCATGAATTTTCTTTATGTCTAAAATTTCTTATTTTGAACATTGAAAACTGGAAAGAACTAAAAAACCAGCAGAAGTTATTACCCTTTCCAAGAATTGGACGTGGCTTCTTTTTGTTGCACTTTTCCCTCTCCGCATAACAAAGAAAGCATTTTTTTTTTCCAATCACCATATTGCCCATACTAACCCAAATAATGAAATTCAAATTTTTCAAAAACCCGGATGCAAATTCCATAAATAAATGCGAATGAAGTACGAAATAACAAAACAGAAAATAAAAAAAAAATAACTTTCTGCATAGGAGGGGAAGGGAGGCCTTACTGATGGGGCAGGAGATAGGAAGCCGGAGTGGGAATGATTGAGGAGAGAAGAAGGGGCGTTGTTGTCAAAACGATGAATTCTGATCATTCACAGCAGAGTGCTGCTCTCAGGGCTTCAGCTCCTCCTTGGTTTTTAGTTTCACTCTGACTACTTCTTCTGCTCCTCTTTGTGTTGTCCGAAGCATTTCAGCCATTTAAATTCCAGTATTTATCTCCCCCCTTCCCCGCCCCCCCCCCCCTTTCTTCTCATCGTTGGCGGGGGCACCTCTTCAAAATTTGGGTATGAAACGAGTTTTTTATACTACCCAATTTTTTGTGTTTTTTCTCTGATTCTCTCCACTTAAGCCCTGTTTGTTACGAGTTTTTTAAAAGTTTTAACTATATTAATCTCAAAAAATTTCTCAAAATTTTTAAACTATACACTTTAAAATATTCAAAAATTTACGCACTTTAAAAATTTTTTAAAAACTTTTACAATAAATTACAGTAAAATTTTAGATAAATACCCAAAAAACTCACTTGCTAAACATGTTACTAAAAGCATACTACTGTTTAATTCTTAAATTTTTCAGTCCTTATAGCCAAATTCTAACCCTATAGAATTATTCTAGATATTAGTGAAGGGATAATGCAGTTCCTTACTTAGCATTAGCATAACCGGGAATCTTCACAGTTTATTCTTGGCATGAAGCAATTTTATTTGTTT
>NW_020864009.1:0-18286 GCF_003713205.1 Coffea eugenioides
CCGTCTGGTCTCTCACGTCACTTACTATCCAAACTAGATGTCCATTGATCTCTTGTGCTCATTCTAGTCAGACAAAACCTGTTCATGTTTCCAAAATACAAGGCTCAAATACCTAGTAGCTTGCATCGCCTCAATTCTAGAGTACTCGGGCACGAGAATCCGAAATAAGATAGTTCACATCTCGAGCTGGCCAGTCCCAAGAGTAAACCATCTACAAATCGAAATTCTTGTCCGACATACTTATCTATGGTCCTTAGATACCATGAGAAAAATTAAAGACCTATGACACTTCAAGGTTCATAGCTTATGCTCGAACGAGCACTTAATCCTTCATACCCATTCGGCCATCCGTTGAATGGCTGTGGCGACTTGATCTGACCCATTTTCATTATTTCCTTCAGAGCCTTGTCCTGGCTCTCCATCCCTACTTGGACCACCGGAATCCATCTAGGGATACAAGTCTATAGATCGGAACATACATGTACTTATTGTCCAAACTATAGGCAAAAGAAGGGACACAAAACTTATGCATAAAAGACACACCAAAAGAGAAGTTCTAAAATTATACTCAAATATATACATGTATTTACAAAGTCACACCAAAAGATTTACAATTTACCCGACCTCCCGTCACCCAATATACACATAAGCACTGGCTCCAAAAATCTAGCCAGTCAACCAAATAACAAAAGGGAGTAGTCATGCCAGTTCTAACAAAAGTAATCCACAAAAGTACCACCATCTAAACAAAAGTACAAAAGCGACCCTACACGCCTCCCCTAGGGCCCCTCGCACTCAAAGGTATCGGTCCCATGCCACTAGGTCCCGCACCACTCGAACTGCCCGGGTACATACCTTCAAAACATTAATTCGTCAGTTCTCCAGCATTTCAGCTTAAAATATCTAGTGCCTATCACGTATATCCCACTTGCCCCAAGTCCTCTTAACCTAGGCGCTCTGATACCACCTGTGACAGCCCTACCTTCCCCTAAGGCGAACCAAAGGGGTTAACGGACTGCCTGCCCAGCTCTCGCCAGGACTAACGGTGCAGTTTAGAGCGATCTATTGCGTTCCGGAACTTATAACGCGCGTAAACAAGGCAAAAGGGCAAAATGACCCAAAATAAAAAAAAATAAATCCGGAGTCGGTCATGAATAGTAACCGACTCGTCAGAACGCAACCAAATATCGAACAAACATTCACATCTTGAACTTTAGCAAATACAATCCAAAGTGACATACAAAAGTTGTCAAAAGTGAATATATACACGGTTTGCCAAATTGAAAGTGAAAACGGCCCTAAAGATACATTTAGGGTTTCACTTCATATACAATACAAAAAAAATATATACATCTAGTTCATTCGGCAACCATCTATCAAGATTCATTCCAAAAAGAGTCATATTCCTGTAAGGAAAACAAAAGGAATGGTGTGAGCTAATTGCCCAGTGAGATACTATCACTTACGCAACCAAGTGCATATAAGCATCAAGCTTTCATTCAATATAGTAAAAATAAGCAAAGGCACAGGTCAAATATGGTGATAAAAGGATACAGATGGCTCTCAAGAGCCCTTCTTCGTTTGCATTTCTTGATCGGACGTCATTGACCCTCCGTCAATGTTCAAAGGTAACCAACCGTAGACACCGCTTTACTTCCACTCCTTCCACCTAACATCCCCCTACCGGGCCCGAACTCCAAACACTTGCACTTTGGTATTACTCGAGTATACCGGAATCGAGAGTCTCGCATACTACAAGATTCCATATAACTTTACCCAAGGTTCATTAATTGGCACGACCAAGCCCTCGCCGGCTCGATTCAATCAATTACCAATGGGGTTGAGCTCATTGATAACATTTGTAGTCGTTGGAGACTCGTCCAAACGACACCAAGTCATGCATTTCATTTCATATAACATTCCAATAACTTTTCAATAACATGCGAAACAATAAGTGAGAGTGATAAAGTACACTCTCACTTCAATTAATTAACATTCAACATCTCAAGTTCAAATATCAAAGCCATATAATAGCACACAAGTGAGTAGTACACTCACCAAGCTAGCAAATGTGGTTTCATGCACTTCCGTCAAAAGAACGTTGTGCACCACGATCACGTCCTAAAACATGCAAAAAAATACAATGAGACTCGATAACGAGTCATAAACCAAGGCCAAACATGACCCCAATAGGGTTCCATAAGCATATACAAACATTAAAGGAAACCAGAAATTTCGGAAATGTAACTAGCTTTGGCCCTGAAAAAAAAACAGTTTTTGTCCTCATTTTGCGGTAATGGCACCAATTTCACTACGGTTATCGGATGAGGGTACAAGACCCACCATTTCGAAGCTAAAGGACAGGGATACAACATCACAGAAGGTCACTCAACCCAGTTTTGGGTTAAAACAAGTCAAAAATGCAAGATACTACATCAAATACGTAAAACAGATTCACCAAAATACATTCTAGAGGAAACATCATAACTCAGGCTCTCCAAGTCCAAATCCAGAAATTCCAAAACCAAATGAAAGCTAAGAAACAGGGATAAATTTCATCAGAAGGCCTCAACAACGAATTTGGAAGAAATTCCAGCCAAAACAACCAATTACAGGCGCAATTCTTACATTCGGGTAAAACCAGAACAGCAATAGTAATTTCGACTTATCTCATTCTACAAAACTCCGATTGATCTGAAATTTTGTAGGCACCTCTAAAATGTCATTACCTACAACTTTCATGTTTTAAGTCAAGGCCAATTCGGCCTCTAGCTAGGACCTAAAAATTCGGGCAGAATGCTCCCTCAAGAACCCTAATTTTCTGAAATTTCTTCCAAACCAGAAATTGGTTGCAATTAATCACTTTTTCCACCTCCTAGAGTCATTATATACCATTTCTAATCATCATAGATAGCCACACAATCATACTTATATTAAAACAGAAAAATCCCCAAAAATAATAAAATTCCATCATTTCAACCACAAATGAAGAAATAATCCATAATATTGCATCTCTTACTACCACTAAGCATGATTTAAGCATCAATTAAAGGAGGAGGGTGGTTCTTCACAACTTACTTTAAAAACAAGAGAGAGAGAGCTATTGGTCACCTTAACTTTCCAAAAAACTTCACACAACAACTCACCAACACTTCCTTAAGTGATTTTATGGAGCAAAATCAAGGTTGGATGGTTAGTTTTGATGATTTGGAACAAGATTGAAGTGTTTTCTTCCTTGTCCTTGGAGTAAGAGAGAGAGAAAGAGAGCAAGAGAGGGCCGGCCACCTTGAGGATTTTTTTGATGATTTTTGGGTCATTTTTGGTTTATTTAAGTCAAATGGTAAGACCATGAATAATGGTCTTAAGGTTCAACCTCTCAAATGGTGACACTTGTCACCTTTTAATAAATGCTCACCAACCTTGTCTCTCTTATATCAATCCACTTAGCACCCTCTACTTATCTCTTAACACCCGGTAAATTAATTCCAGTATTCAAAACTTAACCTAGTTGGCCGAATTTTTCCGAACTTTTCGCACCAGTGGGTCCCACGTCCGGTATACGCTCTTAATTTCTCAAAACCTATTCGATACTAGAAAATTCATCTAAAAATTATATCTGCTCCTTAAAATTATCTAGAAATTTTCCTAAGCACGAAAATGCAGAAAACAAGCCATGAAAGATTCTAAAACCTAGAAAATGGAAAATTACGGGTTCTCACACACACGACCTCCTTGCGGGGCGTTCCTAGTTTGACTCCTTCCACTTGGTCCTCCTCTAGCTCCGATATCTCTTTCCTCGGCACTTCTTGCCCCAGCTCCTCTCGCTAGAGCGCCTCGTGATGCTCCAGGACTATTTACTCCACCCGTTCCTCGACCCACTTTGGCCGGAGGGCATTCGCATAAGTCGGCTCCCGACTGCTGCTAGGGCCAAATCTTTTCTTGGCCTGGAAGGATTTTACTTGAGCTCTGGCAACTTCAACCCTCTGAACTCTCTCCACAGCATCCGTAAAAGTGTCTATCCGAACAACAGCTAATCCCTCCTGGATCTCCACGTTTAGTCCCTGTACAAATCTCCTTATACGCCTTTGCTCCGTGGCTACCAATTCAGGAGCAAAACGGGACAATTTCGTGAATTGAATCTCATATTCAGCGACATAGCGACACTCACCGCCCCCTGCCTACACTTGATAAAGTCATCCTCTCTTTTCTCTTGGATAAGAGGAGGTAGAAACTTGGCGTTGAACTCCCGAATGAAGTTCGCCCAGGTCCTAGGAATATGGTTCCTGTCCCAATTGACCCTAATTAAGTTCCACCAAGAACGAGCACCTCCCTTAAATTGGAATGCTGCGAAAGTCACTTGTCTCTCCTCCGTATAATTTAGAGCTGCAAAAATGTCAGAGATCCTCTCCCACCAACGTTCTGCTACCTCAGGTTCTGGTCCTCCATAAAACTTAGGAGGTCCAAACTTCAAGAATTCTCTAATGCCCGATCCTCTGTATCGATTGGGCCTCCTTGGTGATGCACCGCTCCATGGGCTTGGTGCTCAGTCATGCGCTCTAAAACATCAGTTATTCTATTAATCGTGGTGGCCACTGGATCTCCGGCTACGCTCCCTTGACCATGGTCTTGATTGACCTCAGGTCCCCTATCACCACCAACCTCGGGGTGTTGCCTAGTTGTTCTCCCACGCTCTCTACCTCTAACTTGTCGATCCATAGCCTAGTTATGCCTATATATAAATAGAGCAATTAATCAAAGATATTGTTATTTATTTACTTATTATTATTATTATTATTATGTATATTTTTCTTTTGTAAGTAAAATCAACATGAATATTAAGGAAAAGAAACTAAAACACTTAACACATATATTCACATACCAAGGTTCATACACATAGCAGGTTATGGTGCCTTCCGAAAGTATGGCACACAAGTTTAACAAATATGTACAAACAATCCCTTAAACCAAAAATAGGGACATTGTGACGCCCCGAAAGAATGAGTGCGAGAACCCGAAAATTTTCTAATTTTCTAGGGTTTATTTTTTTTAATCGCCCGCCTTTTCTACATTTTATTTATTAGAAAAATTCCCCAGATAAAGTTTATGAGTAAATATAGTTTTAAGATGATTTTTCTAGTATCTGGTAGTTTTTGAGAAATAAGGAGTGTATATTGGACGTGGGACCCGCTAGTGCGGTAAATGCGATATATTTTTGACAACTTGTTGGAGTTTTGTATTAAGTGATATTATTTTACAAGGTGCTCAGAGATAATTAGAAGTTACCTATATGGATTAGTGTTAGAGAGACAAAGAGATAAGCTTAAGCAAGCAAGGTGACAAGTGTCACTTTGTGATTGGGTTGGACTTTGACCTTTGGACCAACTTTACCAATAAATCAAAAATTGACCAAAATCATCTTCATTCTTCATGCTTCTTGGCTGAACACATTGAGAGAGAAAAGAGAGAAAACCTTTCATTTGGTCACTTCAATTCTTGTCCAAATCTTGAGTTCCAACCGATTAAATTGCAAACCACTCCATAAAACTTGCTAGCTAAGGAAGATTGAAGCTCTTGGTGGAGTTGTTTTGGAAGAAAAACCCCTAAGCCATCACCTTTCTTGATATTTGAAGGTATCATGTCTAGCCATCCTTTCTTTGTTCTTGATTATGTTAAATTAATGACTTGTGATGGCTAAAGAGATGTTTTTGTGGAAGATTAGCACTTGAATGCATGAATTCCAGTTTAGGGTTTCAATTTTTCCTATTCTGTCCCGGCCCTGTTACCCCTAGTTAGAGGCCGAATTGGCCTTAGCACAAAACATGAAAGTTGTAGAGAATGATGTTTTCTAGTTTCCTGTAAATTTTCAGCCCAATCCGAGCTCGGTAGCCTGAGATAAGACTGAAATACCCAGACTGGTCTAGGTTGGAGTTCAGCGAACAGGGTTGTCATTTCACCCAATCTGACCGTGAATTTTCACCATGATCCTTACCGAATTAGATTTTGGCCAAAACATGAAAGTTGTAGCCAATGGTATAAAATAGTTTCCTACAAAATATCAGCTCGAGCCTAGCACTGTAGCTTGTGAAATGACCGAAATACCCTTGACTGTCCATGAAACCTGTTTCGCGCCCAGATTTCTGTTTTCGTATAGTTTTCCATTTTTGACCATGAAAATGCATGATTTGGCCTTGGAGGTCTTCATAAGAAATGTAGGGTTGTGTTTTGCGTTCGAAACACCATAAGATACACTTCAATCGGACTTCGGTAGCCTGAGTTATTGCTGTTTAATAATTGTGCGGTTAGCCAACCTGTTTGTGAGATTCTGGTTTCGTATATTTCAAATTTGACCTAGTTAGGGTGAGAACTGGACTGAGTTGCCTTCATCAAAGTTGTAACCCTATGTCTTAGCTTCACAACGGTATAAATTGCACCCCAATCCGATAAACGTAGCTTCGATTGTATCCGTTACGCAAAAACACGTCAAATCTGTCTTTTGCTAAACCTTTTCCGCACATGTCGTTAGCTTGATTTTGTATTTGTATGACTTGGAGCCTATGGAATGGCTAGTGAAATGAGATGAATTGATGTTGTTTGTAGGTTGGAAATGAAGCATTTATGGGGAAATACTGTCCGAACTTTGAGTATGTATGATTGCTTTGAGTATGTGATTTAGGGCTTGGACTCGGACAAGGTAATGATATATGATGGATGATTTCTGAGCCGTGGAGGTGAGTGACCCTAAACTGTTTCCAAAGTACTTTTGAAATGTTTCTTGCATTATTTACTCGACTGCATATCATGCGTGCTTGCATGTAAGTTCATGACAAGTTTTGGCTTTACTGAGTTCTTGGGGAGTCTTATGCTGGACACCAACGTCTCCACCCTGTTTATGGTTCATGTTCATGTTTATCTGGAGCTCAAAAAGGGGCTCACTCTCTCTGTTTACTGTTATACGTTCAAGGATCTATTTGAGCGTTGGGTGTTTAAGTGCAATGATTTCACTGGCTCACCAGAGCAAATATCCGTACATTTGATTTCAGAATCATGACATCATCGAAATGCATTATTGTGAAAGATATTTGATTACTGGTTTTATTTGGTTACTCACGGAGCTTTTAGCTCACCCCAAAACTATTTTATTCCCCTCCACAGGGCTCGAGGCGAAGGAAGTGCTTGTAGTACTTATTCATGTGGCTGGATTGATTATCTCCTGTATAGTTTGAGTTTTTGATTTCTCTTGTGTAATAGTTGGGTTTGTATGAATGTTTGGACTTGAATGGATGTACGTGTACGTTCCACGCTTGGGAATTGTTTCCGCTTCGTTTATGACATGTAATTATTGGAGAATTTGATGTATATTTGAGATTTATCTCGTAATTTAGTTGAGGACTATAGTGAACGACTGAGTCCCGGCGAGAGTTGGGCAGGCTGTCCGCCGAACCCTTTGGTTCGCCTTAGGGGGAGGTGGGGCTGTCACAGACATAGTGCCGCAAAAGTAGGCCATCTAACTAGACAAAATGCTATGACCTATCTAGTGTCATCCTAACTAACCCTGGATATGCAGATACAAACAGATCAAACCTAGTCTAACCCCCAGCAGGGCTGCCAGGAGCAACGTCCTCCTCAGGGTCCTCCTCCGGGTCCTCCTCAACACCCGCCTGAGCAGTGCCCTGAATGATACCCATGACCTCATCTATCATCATAGTGGCGTCAACCCTAATACCCACACTCCTATCTCGTACCTCCTCAGCTACTCGAGTCAATCGAGACCTCTGTCTCCCTAACTCCTCACGAGCAGCCTCTGACCTAGCCCTCTCGGCTGCTAACCTCTGCTCGAGCTCAGCTATGCGGTCAAGCTGAGTATCAACCATGATGCTCAACTCCTCGACGTCCTGGGTCAAAATGTGATTAGAGTCCCTCAACTGGCGACGCTCGTCGTCTAAGGACAGCACTAACTCATTAGGGTGGGCATATGTGACCCTACACTGACATCGGGGATACCTATCAGCGGGTGTATGACGTATACGAGGTCCCCCGTCTCGTGGCCTATAGGAGATGGACCTAAAAGGCTCTACATGTCCATTAGCCACTCCGTTACCATTAGCATGTCCGTTTCCGTTTTCCATACCTGTAAAATAACCAAGAATCCAAAAATTAATACTTAAATAGCTAACTTGCTCAAGTACCACTTAAGACGTATCTAATCAACTCGCTTCTTAACTTTTACAAGTCTCAGGGTTTCTAACATATCTAATATATCTTTCAAATAATTTTCCTAACCTAGGCTCTGATACCACCTGTGACGACCCCACTTCTCCCTAAGGCGAACCAGAGAGTTGGCGGGTCGCCTTCCTAGCTCTCACCAGGACTCACGCAAGAAAACCGACTAAACCCTTTCCTCGCATAGCTTAAACCAAAACAAAACTCGTCACTCGAACAATCCAAACCTTCGAACGACCGAAATACTAGGAACACATTAACTTCAGAGATAACACTGTCCTTGGACACCTGGACGTTCACACTTAAACACATCTCCAACCAGATCAACACATAACTACAATTATACATTACAAACCACAAAGTGAAATCAGGAAAATACAAATTCGATCATGCAAGCCAAAGTTTAGGGTTTGTACTTTTCCAGCTTCAAGCGGCAACCCAAAACAAAATATACATAGTCCGATTCATAACAACATTTACAAAAGTTAAAGGTAGACTTCTTCAGATCTCTCAAATGCCAGAACCTGTTAAGGAAAACAAATAACGTGGAGTGAGCCAAAGCTCAGTGGTGCCCCAAACATGCAATTATTTAAAACAAGTAGCAAACAGTAATTTCAAACTAAATTCAACAAGTAGGAAAGCGAATAACAGCACAGGGTTGGATACAGGGGCTCTCAGGAGCCATTTTCCACGCTCTTGATCAAAATTAACCGCAGTTGACCCTCTATCAACTTTCACTATCTAAAGTCCATGTAGATTCTTGTTGTTTTTTTTTCTTAGCACGCTCCAGCCAACATACTCCCACCGGACCCGTTCTTCTCACGAGAGAGTTTGGTAGTACTCGAGTATACCTTTTATAAACTAGTCGAGGGATTCACCCCACGACGTCACAACACGTTTTTACCAAGTCAGGATAAGAGGCCCTCCCACCCTAAGGTGTGGTACATTCCCCTGCTTGGTGGTTTAGTTGACGAGTCCACGCTCCGGTCAACAATTGCAAAATTTTAGTACTTGAGTTAGGATAAGAGGCCCTCCCACCCTCAGGTGTGGTACATTCCCCCACTCAGTACTTAACTAGTGCGAGCAAGATTTTCGAGAAAACATTTCAAATAATTTCCCACTCAAAAGGGCTAGTGCGATAAAGTACACACTGTCCATTTCGATGGATCAGGAAATCCACTTTCCAATTATCACATAACAAGTCAAGAAAGCACTTTAACACATTAGTCATAGAACAAGCACGGACACTCACCAAAAGTGAAGCTCAAAAGTCAAGCTGGGAAACGCAGTTCACGCCCTCGCAAAACCCTAGAAAACCAAGGTTTAAAAACTATAAGCTTTTCTATACAACTTTTAGTTTATATATAACAGATTATTTGATATATAACTAGTTTATTTCCTAAAAATAAATCAATACATCTCTTAGAATTAAGGCTAGTAAAGGAATAAAATATTTCGTATGGTTTCTTTAAAGCTACTTTTCTTCCTAGAGGAGCAAACTAGAACCCATTTAATTCAACCAAGTTTTCTAAGCCTTTCTTTTTTTTTTTGAAATTATTAACATCTCATGTTTTTAACAATTTTTCTCAAAACAACTAGCCAAGGATAATTTTACGAAAAACTTAAAGTTTGGAAGTTAATACAATTATTTCCTAAAAGTAATAACACTAATTTACGCTAAGAAAGGAATTAACTAGTTAGTAGGTAAGTTTTTTTTTTTTTTTTAACGAAACAAAGTCCCGACCCTTTGAGTTTTAGCTCAATCGTACCACACTCAATTTCTATAACTTGGTATTAACACGAAATATTTCCACAAAGCTTGATTTAAAAGTGCTTGAATTCAACAGACCAAAACGGACTTCACGATTCCAACCCATTTGCACATTGTATTCCAAGTCACCAATGTAGAAAAATCACAATCCAAACATCAATTTCACTAGGGCTTCATCAATCATTAGCCCTAGGTCTCAACAGAATCAATTCTAATCGAAATTAAACAAAGGAAGTCCAAGATATCAAACGATTCCAAACCACAATTCATGGCCTTCCAAGTACATTTCGGCCAAACCGTTTAAACAATTGCACCACGAATTAAACTCTTGCAAAAATTACTCAAATGGCCAAGAGCTTCATCAATCATTAGCTCTTGACAACAAGCAATCACTTCCAACCACAATTCATTCAGAATTTCAATCCAAAACAAAAAGAAAGCCACGGCCAACTTAACTCCCAAAATTCTAAAAATTCAGATTTTTTTTCTCCTTGTTTTGACAACCAAGAAAAATTCCAGCAATGACCATTCAAAACGTCCATTAAACCTCCATCTTTTACTTACCTGAAACACTAGAAACATAGCTCATAATCTGTCCAACCAAAACCAAAATAAATAACACACCATTCCAGAAAATAATCTCACCAAAAGCCCCAACTAGTTCGGCCAACAACCATATACAAATTCCAGCAATAAAACAAATTAACTTATAGTGTCTTGTCCATAATTTTTTTTCTTCAATTTTTACTTCAACTCAACATGCAAAAGGTGATTAGCCAACTACAAACTAATCTTCAACATCCAATATGAAGTTCTTAGCCAAACTTCGAAGAAAAACTAATCAAATGCTCAACCCCCTTCTCTCGGCCGCATTTTCAGTTTTTTTTTTCTTCTCTTTTTTTTTTCATCACGGTTCATCAGCTACATGCATGACCAAATAAACAGCTATCTATCAGTTTTAATCCAAAACCAAGGTCGGACAACATCAAAATCACTAACCACCCAGAAATTCATCCAAGTCGGCTCTCGGTTGGCTTGCATGCAAGCAGATTTTGTTTCCTTCAATTTTCTTGCTTAATCAAAGCTAATTAACCTCATGCAGAGCTTAATCATCCAGATTTTAGTTAGCTAAAATTTAAACTCAGATTACCACAAATTAATCAAACAAAAGCTGAAATTTCCAGCTCACACTCTCGGACAGTTCCAATTTCTTCAAAATCAGATTTCCTAAGTCTTAATTCTTCATCCAACCGCACAACTCTCACATGCATGCTTATAATCAACTAGTCTAGGTCCAGAAATTACCTCAACTGGGCGCTCAACTCACGCAACTAGCAGCTGAAATATTTCTCTTCTCTCGGCAGTCCAACATGCAGCCCGCTAGCTCTCCCTCTCCCTTGCTCAAGCTTGCGACTAGAATGGAGGAAGTTTGGCACTCAATCTCTTCACCAGCTCACGGATGGAAGGAGTTCAGAACAGCAGGTCTCTTTTTTTTTATAGCTTACGACAGAAAGGAAAAGAGATAAAAGCTCGGCTCTCTCACTTCCTCACTTCACTCTCGGCTCGCGGCAGGAGAAGGAAATGGAAGGGTGAAGTTGTGGTGGAGTGGAGATGATATTGTAGAGTGTGGTAGTGGAGTGTGAGCCGGCATTATGAATGGTGGAGTGGTGAAGTAGGAAAAATAGAACCGGCAAGATGAAGTGTGAGAACCCGTAAAACCCTAATATTTTTCCTAGGGTTTATTTTCCCTTAATTGCATGTTTTCCGCATTTTCTGGCTTAGAAATATTTTCTTAGTGGATTTTATGAGCGATTATAGTTTTAAGATGATTTTTCTAGCATTGGTGAATTTTTAGAAAATTAAGAGTAAATAGTGGACGTGGGACCCACTAGTGCGAAAAGTTCGGAAAAATTCGGCCAATAAGGTTAAGTTTCGGATACTGTGAAAATTTTATCGGGTGTTAAGTGATAAGTAGAATGGGTGATGTGATTGATGTGAGAGAGAAAGGAAAGATAAGAATGCATTTATGGAGGTGACAAGTGTCACCTCCTCATTGGATGAACTTTAAGAGCACTATTCACAATTTTGATTTTTTTTGACCAAAGGATTAAATATCCCAAAATTCACCAAAAATCACCATTTTTCTTCCTTGTGTTGGCCGGCCCTCTCTCTCTCAAAGAAGAAGAAGATTTTCCAACTTCCAAGCTTCCATAAGCTTCAATCTTCCATCACCAAAGGCTTAGACTAGATTCTAATCCATAAAAACTTTGCTTCTAGTGATAGTAAGTGTGTTGGTGAACTTTGTTTGAAGAGCAAAGGTGTGCAACAACCTCCTCTCTCTTGTTTCTTGGTAAGTGAAGCTTGAACACCCTCTTACACCTTATGAAGCTTAAATTATGCTTATTAGTGAGTGAAGTGCTGAAATTTCTGGTTTTATCTTGGTTTGAAGTGATTTGGTGAAGTTTTCTATTTTCTTGGGAATTTTTTCTGGTTTCATATGAATTGAATGTTGTGGCCATCTTGGATGATTGGCAATGGACTATAATGGCTCTAGTGGATGTGAAATGTGGACAAATGCAACTAATTTTGGATTTGGATGGAAAATTGGAAAGTTAGGGTTTGAAAATCCCCAATTCTGTCCGGTTTTAGATCACTAGGTTAGAGGCCGAATTAGACTTTTCTCAAAACATGAAAGTTGTAGGTATTGATGTGATGGAGAAGCCTGTAAAATTTCAGGTCATTTGGATTAATGTAGAATGAGTTATGACGAAATTACTGTAGCTGTTCTGCTTTGAGCAGAATGCGAAAACTGCGATAGTAATTGGCTATTTTGACTGGAATTGGTTTGGATTTTTGAGTTAGTGTCTTCTGATGAAATGTAGCTGGATGACTTAGCTAACTTATGCCTTTGGAATTTCGGCAATTGGACTTGTATGGACAGAGATATACTGATTACAGTGTTTGGTGATTTGCAAACCTGTTTTGGTAATTCTGGTATAGTATTTGGCACTTTCGACCTAGTTAAGCTAGGAACTGGATTGAGTGACCTTCTACATTGTTGTAGCCCTGTTTCATAGCTTCGAAACGGTGGGTCTTACACCCCCAACCGATAACCGTAGTGAAATTGACGCCATTACCGCATTCTAAGCTCAAACACGGTTTTTCTATCGAGGCTTAAGTTAAGGCCATATATAAATTTCTGGTTTGCTATCATGCCTACTTATGCATGTGAAACCCTATTGGGGGTTGTGTTTAGCATTGTTTGATGACTCGTTCTCGAGTTTCATTGCATTTGTTGTGTGATTCTAGGGCGTGACGGTAGCTCACGGCGTCTTGGTGATCACGGTGTATGAAACACCATTTTCTCACTTGGTGAGTATACTACTCACTAAATGGTTACTATGTGGCTTTGCTTAATGTTTATGTGATGCCTTGAAGGCTTACTTGCATATTGGAATTGATTATGGTGAGGGTGTACTTGACCGCCCTCACCTCTTTTGATATTGTCACTGAATGGCTACCGTTTTACTGCATTACTGAACTTGATATACTGGATACTGAATTCCATTCTTGGAAACTGATTTGGTGTCATTTGGGCGAATGTCCAATGGCTTCACTGTATTACTGAGCTCAACCCCGTTTGGTAGTCAATTGGATCGAGCCGGCGAGGGCTTGGTCGTGAAAATTGTCATGCCACGGGGACTGTACTGGGGAATCTTGTGGTAATGAGACCCTTGGTTCCGGTAAACTCGAGTATTACCAAAAGCTACTGAAATGGAGTGCGGGCCCGGTTGGGGTATGTTGGGTGGAAGGAATGGAAGTAAAGAGTTGTCTACGGTTTGGTATTTTAACATTGACGGAGAGTCAATGAGATTGGTTCAAGATTGCAAGCGTGGAAATGGGCTCTTGAGAGCCGACCGTATCCTTTTACCATTTTGCTTCATTGCTTATTTGTACACTTTAAGTGAAGGTTCATTCTTATATGACTTTGGTTGCTTATTGGGTGGCATACCACTGGGCTTTGGCTCATACCGTGTTATTTGTTTTCCTTACAGGCAAATGAATTCTTTTGGAAAAGGTTGTGACAAGTTGAGCTCATGTATATGTATTTTGATTAGCTCCTTGAGGGTGAAAACCCTAAGTGCTTTGATTGCACCAATGTTTGGGGTAAATGGCTATTGTATATGTATGAACGAAATGGATACTTTGGTAGGCCGTTGGGCTTGTAAATGTTGGTTTCCATTGTATATATATGTTTGGTAAATGTTTGGATGGATTTCGGATCACCACGGCTTTCAAACGGAAAAGGGAAAAAAATTTGACCGAAGGTCACTGGCCTGAATCCGGCCAGGAATCCGGCCAGAAACTGGCCGGATTGAAGGCCGGATTGCCTGTGAAAATTTGAAAATCCGGCCAGTTGCTCACTGGCCGGTATCCGGCCAGACAATCCGGCCGGAATCTTGGCCGGATTGCCGGCCGGATTGAGTGGAACTTTTGAAAAAAATTCGAGATGCTCACTGGACAGTATCCGGCCAAGAATCCGGCCGCTAATCCGGCCAGATTCCGGCCGGATTTTGACGTGGCCTGCACTATTCATCTTCGGCGCAAATTTTCTTTTTTTTTATTTTGTGTTTTCTGACTTGTTTGCGTGCATTGGTGTGTTCCGGAACGTTATAGAACGACGTTAACTGTACCGTAGTCCTGGCGAGAGCTGGGCAGGCAGTCCGCTAACCCCTTTGGTTCGCCTTAGGGTAAGGTGGGGCTGTCACATGAAGATGTTTGGAATTGAAGCTGGTTCAAGAGGTTTCCATGGTTGCATGGTTAATTTGAGATGGAGGGAGGCTATTTCGGTCTTTTAACATCTCGTTCGACCTACCACTTAAGTTCTCATTCGTAAACTAATTCCAAAATTTTACCCCAAATGAAATTCGATAGCCTACTAGTGTACTAGTCTCGCAAAAATTCAACTATCAAGATTCAACATCCTAAGTGTAATTATAAAGGTTTTGATCTAAAATCGATTTCGTCTTAATTCTAGGTTCCCGTTGACACTTAACGTTATTAACACTTAAAATTAGCTATCGAAATTCAAAGAATCAAAATTAAAGAAATAAAGTAACCTACATTTGGATCTATTAACTGAACTTGGCAAAAATTCAAATAATTTAATATTTTGCACAACTAAATTATTTGTAACTTAAAAATTATTTTTACATACTTATTCAAGAACCAATAATAATAGAAGTTATTAAGAGTCTAAATTGCAAATGCAACATGTATATATATGTATATATTTTTCAAGGTTCTCACAACATCACAATTCAAGTTTATAATTTACATTAAAATTGATGAACAAGTACAAGTCTCATTAGGGCAAGTGCGATAAAGTACACCCTTGCCCTGTCAAATCACTTATATATCATGTAATCACATTTGTCAAAGAGAAATCACCAATATCAAATTCAATCAGATATTTGGAAGCACTCACCAAAACTAGTGCCTCTAGTGTTCGCGTCGGGGTGGTACTCCGGGTTTGGAGTCCAAATCTGCGATAAAACTTGATTTAAGAACGTTGAAAGTCGACTAAAGTTTGAAACTTAGACGTTTCGTTCAATAAGAATCAAGAAATTGAAATTCACTTGGAGAATAGTCGTGAAACGGTTGCTCGCTTTTCAAACTGAAAAATTTTGTAAGATGTATACTTGGAAATAACTTTTGAGTCGAAAGTGCAAGGAAAACGGATTTATAGTGATTATTACCGCTTTTCCTAAGGGTACAAGTTCGGCTAGGTTCTAACGTATAACCCTCGATAACCAAAGTAGCAAATGTCCTAGATGGTTCAGGTGATAGTCATTGATCAACTTTACCCAAGTCGCAAGTGTATTTCTCTAGTCCTCGAGCGTAAATTTGAGCAGCATGCCCTTTGTATTTTCCTATTTCCAGCCATTTATGGCTTCATTATTTTCCTCATTCAAACCCAAAGGTACACACACAACAATCTAATTTCAATAGCCGTTCAGTAGGCTCAAGACAATACAATGACAAAAATCAAACTAATAACAAGTGCGGAAATGAAATTTAACAAGAGACAGATTTGACGGGTTTTTGTGGAATGGACACATCCGAGGCTACACTTATCGGATTGGGGTACAACCTATATAATTTTGAAGCTAAGACGAAGGCCTACAACTTTCATGAAGATCACTTAGTCCAATTTCCAATGTAACCCAGTCAAATTCCCAATTCACAGAACCAACTTCCAACTAACCAGCTAGTTAACCATACTACATTTAAATGGCCATATCTTAGGCTACCAAAGTCCGTTTAAGGAGTTCTTGGAGACGTTAAAAAGATAAGACAGAGTACTAAAACTTTCATGTTTTGGAAAATGGCTAAATCTGCACGGATCATAGTGAATAAACACAGACAAACGGATGAACTATCTAAAACGGATCACTGGAAACATCCTAGGGCAGCGAGGGTATTTTGGTCTTTTCACAGGCTACATTGCTCCGATTGAGCTGAACTTTTGTAGGCATCCATAAAACATCATTCTCTACAACTTTTATGTCTTATTCCAAGCCTAATTCGGCCTCTAACATAGTGCACTGAAACCGGACAGAACTGAAGTCAAATTTTCCAGAAATCTGGAATTTTACGGTTTCAAAGGAAACTTTCTTCATTTCTTGCTTCAATCACTACCACAATCACTTATATACGCTTAGATACAACATATATTATCCATACAACAAGTTTAGGCAGAAAATCATCAAACCCTAACTTACATTCATCTCCTCAAATTCATCCCAACAACTTGGATAACTACTAATCTAACCAAAATATGAGTTATATAACAACTTAAGCAAAAATAAAAGGACCAAAGCCATGGTTAGACCTTATACCTCAACAAAAGAAGCTTGCAAGAGTAATACTTCACCTCCTCTTGAAATTTTTGGTTCCCCTAGCTTCCCAAAGTCACAACTCACAAATTAATCGGTTTAGAATTTTGTTTCCTCACTTGGATGATTCAATTTCAAGATGAAATGGTGAAGCTCTCCCTTGGGTTTTTCTCTCTCTCTCTCTCGGCCAAACAGCAGAAAAAAAATGAGGAAGAAAGGTAGCCCAAGGTGATAAGAAGGCAAGACAAGTTGTCTTGGTCAAGGCCCTTAGGTGGCCGACAAGTGTCCTCACCAATTCCACTCTTTTTTTTTTCTTTTCCTTGCAATTTTTAGCCCTAAATTTCGGTCAAAGCCAGCTGGAAATAAGGAGATATTTTGCTCAAATATTAATGAGCTTGTATGGTAAGAAAGTGGTGATCAAGTGGTGTGTTCAATCGGTAGTGCACGGTACCCGTCGGTTCGCAACGTTTTTCCTTAAATCACACGTACTAGGGTTTTTACTTCCTATTCACTAACTTTTTATCATTACTTCTAATCACATATTATTTCTCACCCAAAAGTCACTCTTAAGCACCAAATTTGATTCTCGCTCCATACCGGATAATTACACTACGGATACACGTGAAAACCCTAACTTGCTCCAACTTGAAAATGAAAAGTGAAACCCTACTTTCTAGGTTCATTTGCACTTATTGTGGAATGATTGGGTAGTAGGGCTATAATAAATGAATAATTTCCAAATAAAAGGGCATTTTTGAGAAAAATATAAGGAATTTGCAAGTCCTCACACTCTCTCCCCCTTAAAAGAATTTCGACCTCGAAAGTCATACCTTTCGTCGTGAATAGGTCAGGATATTTCTCTTGCATGTCCTTTTCTAGTTCCCAGGTTGCTTCTTCCACTTCATGATGCTTCCATAGAACCTTTACTAATGGAATCTGCTTGTTTCTCAGGTCCTTCACCTTCCGATCCAATATTTGAATAGGTCGTTCTTCATAGGTTAAGGACTCGTCTAGTTCAACATCTTCGAGTGGCAAAATGTGAGTCGGATTCGGATGATATTTCTTAAGCAAAGAAACATGGAAAACGTCATGGATCCGAGACAAGCTAGCTGGTAACTCAAGTCGATAAGCCACCTTCCCTATTCGTTGGAGTATATTGAAAGGTCCTATGTATCGTGGTTGCAACTTTTTCCCTTTTCCTGCTCTAATCTTTCCTTTCAACGGGGTAATTCGAAGAAACACCTTATCTCCTATCTCAAACTCCAAATCCTTCCTCCGATGATCGGCATAACTTTTCTGTCGGCTTTGGGCTGTTTGAAGTCTTTGGCGGATCACATTTACCCTCTCGTAGGCTTCTTCAACCCATGGTATTGTAGCCGGATCTATAATCTTTTTC
>NW_020864010.1:0-25396 GCF_003713205.1 Coffea eugenioides
TAAGTAATAATACTAAGGCCCTACTCGGTCGACGCACAAGGAGACCCACTCGATTCGTCGTGGGCTTGGATCAAGGTGTAGGTTACTTGATTGTCTCTTTCTAAGCCTTCAATATTTCTATGGCCTCCATGCTGGTCTTGGACAACTCGAACGAGGGCTTGGAGGGATTCTTTGAAAAGCTTGGCCCGTGCACGTGTGACTGGGCCCAATGGAACTCGGACTGGGTCATTGCGTGGGCCCTGATCTATGCACACATCACATAACCTATAGGACATAGGTATTGCTCAGACACTACACTTAATCAAAACTTGAAGCACTGTGAATAATAAGGATCCCAAACCCACGAATATCTTCAATATATTTCAAGTCCAGACTATTCGCATCTGTGGTACTCCAAACTTATCGTAATATTACGCGAGATCTCAACTTATCGTAAAGGTATCACTCTTTGGTACTGATACGAACGTCGCCAACCTTGTGACGAAACCCGTAAAAGATTAGTTTCAGGATCGACAAGAGGACACCAAGTTTGGAGCGGATGACCTCAACCCGTTAATCACGTGGTTAATGAACCTTGGTATAATGGTAGAAGACGCCACAACCTAGTGCGATTCTAGATTGATAAGTCACGAACACCTAGAGAAATTCTAAGGTATTCAAGAAGCCTTGGAGAAACCAAGAAAACTCTCAAAATCTGATTTATTGATTGAATGCCTAAAACCATTGGATGTGTGGGCTATTTATAGCCTTACATAGAGATGAACAACTAAATGTGGAACTAGTCTAGAGTTGTGGTCTTGACTAAGACTAACAATTGTAGGCTTGACTATTCCAATAAGACTAAGAATTGTGGGCTTGACCAAACCTTATGAGGTCATCCCTTAGGTAAACAACCTTATGAGGTCATCGCTTAGGTAAATAACCTTATGAAGTCATCGCTTAGGTAATTAAAGCAAGACTATGGACCATTAAGCCCTTATTACAATGACTTAACTAAAACAGCAAATGTGACTAGAGAAGGGTCACACATGGTTCTCTTTGACGTGCACTACATGGATGACTTTCATTCCTTCATGCTCAAGACTCTCAATGACCTTGGGGACAATTTCTTGGCCTTGTATCTCATGAACAAGTCCTTGGAGTTCCTCCCTCATCTTGTTAGCTCGTGCTCGAGTTACGGGTCCTAGGGGAACTCGAATAGTTCGCAATGGTGTCTCTTGGTTCGTATCATCCCCCTCCTCTTCAAAAGGATTTGTCCTCAAATCAGCTTCATCGTCTGCAAGAAAAGGAGATAGATCAGAGACATTGAATGTAGCGCTCACATTGTACTCACCGGGTAGGTCCAGTTTGTAAGCACTGTCATTGATGCGCTTGATGACTTGGAACGGCCCATCTCCTCGGGGAAGTAATTTATTGCGCCTTTGGACTGGGAACCTTTCCTTGCGTAGATGTAACCACACCCAGTCACCAGGTTCAAACACAACGCGTTGGCGTCCCTTGTTAACCCGTTGAGCAACTTGGTCCATCCTTCGCTCAATGTTTAGGCGTACCTGCTCGTGTAATTTCTCACCCACCGTGCTTGGAGTAGGCCATTCTCGAATTGCTTTAACCTTCTCCTCGTCCACTTTGATTCCCTGTTTACTCACAACAAAGCCAAGGAAGACAAGTTGATCAGTACAAAAGGAGCACTTCTTAAGGTTAGCATAGAGCTTTTCCCTTCGAAGTACATCAAGAACAAGCTTCACATGTTCAACATGCTCATCTAAGCTCCTACTATAAATCAGGATATCGTCAAAATATACAACTACAAATTTTCCAAGGAATGGACGAAGTACGTGGTTCATCAACCTCATGAACGTACTAGGTGCATTAGTTAGTCCAAATGGCATAACTAACCACTCGTACAAGCCATGTTTGGTTTTAAAGGCCGTTTTCCATTCATCCCCCTCTTTCATCCTAATTTGATGATAACCGCTTTTTAGATCAATTTTAGTGAAAATCACAGCACCATATAGCTCATCTAACATATCATCAAGTCTAGGAATAGGGTGACGATATTTTACCGTTATTGCATTAACGGCCCTACAGTCAGTGCACATTCGCCAACTTCCATCCTTTTTAGGCACCAAGATGACGGGAACCGCACATGGGCTCAAGTTTTCTCGTGCCCATCCCTTTGTTAGAAGCTCTTCGATTTGGCGTTGGAGCTCCTTTGTCTCATCTGGACCCATTTTGTAGGCTGGTCTGTTAGGAAGTGGGGCACCTGGAACCAAGTCAATTTGATGCTCAATTCCCCTTATTGGTGGTAGTCCATTTGGAATCTCATCGGGGAAGACATCCTCATATTCCTGCAAAAGAGAGACAATACTAGATGGTAGAGTGTTAGTAAGATCACTTGTGACAACCAACACCTCTTTGCACAAAAGTACAAAGATGGGTGTATTAACACTCAAAGCTTTTCTTACTATATTGGCTTTTATCAATAGATTTTGCCTTTTTTCTCTCTTTTCAATTTTGGCCAGCTCACCATATGTCTTTTTCCTCTCAATTTTCTCGCCCTTATCATTTTCTGTTGAGCTCTCGGCTTTTTCTATTTTTTTCTTCTCATTCTCAAGCTCATTCTCCTTGATCAGGCTTTTTTGATCTTCATGAACTTGGATAGGAGTGAGTGGCACAAGCACAATCCTCTTCTCGCCTTGCTTGAAGGAGTATTTATTGGTAATGCCATCGAATGTAACTCCCTTGTCGAATTGCCATGGCCTCCCCAATAGTATGTGACATGCTTGCATAGGGACCACGTCGCATAACACCACGTCCTCATACTTTCCAATTCGGAAAGGTACTTGGACTTGCTTGGTCACACGAACATCCCCACTATCGTTCAACCATTGCAAACGATAAGGTGTTGGATGTCGTAGAGTGGGTAGTGCTAGTTTCTCCACCATCAAGGCACTAGCGACGTTAGCACAACTACCTCCATCTATGATCAAACTACATACCTTGCCTTTGATATAGCAACGGGTGTAGAAAATGTTCTCTCTTTGTGCATGGTCGGCGGCTTTCACTTGGGTTGCTAAGGCTCGTCTGACAACGAGTCCAACTCGTTCATTGACGGGCAATGCTTCCTCTTCTTCCTCAAGGGATGGCAACTCCTCCTTCTCATCTTCATCATCGGTGAGAAACTCACCATTGGGTAAGATGATCATAGCGCGTTGGTTCGGGCATTGGCTAGCAATATGCCCTCGGCCTTGGCATTTGAAGCATCTAGTATCTCGATTTCGCCCCATGCTCGACTCAATGGCAGTCTTTGGTGTTGCCTTAGACTCCCACTTAGTCATATCCGGCCTCGGTCTTGAAGGAATGGAATTACTCGGCCCTTTATCCTCTTTCTTTGGTGGTGTAGTTCGGAGATAAGAGGGTGAAAAGTTGGAGTAACTCCGAGTCGAACCCCTCCTCTTAATCCTCCTTTCAATCTTGATGGCCTTTTCCACCAGATCCCCAAGTTCCACATAGTGGTGTAACTCCACTTGATCAGCGATTTCGGGCCTTAATCCGTTCAAGAAGCGTGCCATTGTTGCTTCTCGATCCTCCATGATGTCTGCCCGTAGCATGAGTATTTCCATTTCCTTGTGATAGTCCTCGACACTTCGTGCTCCTTGGTTGAGGGTTTGAAGCTTTTGATACAAGTCACGGTAGTAGTGACTTGGCACGAAACGCTTCCTCATTAGTCGTCTTAGCTCCGTCCAAGTTTGTATGGTAGGTTCACGACTCCTCCTTCGACTAGTGGAGAGTTGATCCCACCACACAACGGCGTAGTCGGTGAATTCGACCACGGCCAACTTGACCTTTTGCTCCTCCGAGTAAGTATTGCAATCGAAGACAAGTTCAATCCGCTTCTCCCACTCTAAGTAGGCATCGGGGTCTGATCGTCCTTGGAAGGGTGGAATTTTCATCTTTATGCCCGGAATGTGGTCATTTGAAGGCCTAGCGTCACGCTTAGACCTACTTTGCTTATGCTCATAGTTGTTGTCTGAGTTAGAGTCGCTAGACTCATGTGCATAAGCCTTTCCACGGTTGCCTTTGGAGCTTCCATGAGACAACTCTAAGCTGTCAATGCGTTGGTGCATCAGTTCAAGTTTTTGGTCCATCATGCGTCCCAATTCGCCTTTGATTGCTTCTGTGAAAAGTTTAAGATCAAAAGCTTGGGAGCTTGCTCCCCCCTCGTTAGCCATGGTGAAGTATAGGGTAAAAAAATAACAATGGAAAGAAGTAAAGTTTATCTCGCACACTTCCTCACGTGTTTACTCTCGCTCTCGTGTTTGAACACTCTAATGAACTCACCAAGGTATTTTCAAGGCTCCTCGGTCAACTCCTCGAAGAAGTTAGAACTCATTCTAGTGTGGATCGACTTACCAACCAGGGTCACAAGATTGTAGCACTTTGAACGAAAAAAGAACAAAAGATGAAGGGACTGACCACGACTCAATGAATGACTCAAAGTTGAATTTTAAGGATCCTAGACAAAACTCTACCCAAAACTGGAATTTTGAGCTGCTGGTTGCTGCATTTCTGGGCAGTGTTTTGGTAGATAAATGGACACTTAGAGGATTCAGAATGACACTTAAAACTGACCTAATGATGCATAAAAATTTCCAGAATTAATGATTGGACAGAAATTCCCCAATGGTTGCAAAGATGGAATCCGAATGGAAGATGAATTTGTGTTGCGGTAGGACTGTTTTGGAAACCCAAGGCTGACTTTTCTTCCTTAATCCTTTGGAAACAAGGATTAGTCTTCCTATTTGCTGGTTCCCACAAATTCTAAGGTCAAGTTCAAGATTGGAACTGATTTGGTTGTTTTTGGGAACAAGGGTGGAAAATTTAACTTGAACAGGTTGGAAAATTTGACTTGAATAGATTGGGAAATTTGACTTGAATAGGCTGAATGTTCTTCTTCTTCCTTTGTTTTTGTTTTATAATCAGCCAAGAAGAGTCAAATTTCGTGGCTAAAATGTTCTTAGTCAAGAAAGAAGATTGTTGTGGTGAAGACAAGGATTTTGGCAGCTGGAATTTTGCAGCCTTGTTGTTTACCAAGATTTGGTTCCCAAAACCCAGAAACTTCAAGATTCTTTCAAGAATTCAAGATGTTAATTTCCAGAATTCAAGAAACACGAAATTGAAGATGATTTCCTCCCCAAACAATCCAAGATTTCACGATTTGATCAAGACAGATTTTGGTTGTCTTCAAGAATCCCAACTAAAGTTCCAAGAACTTCAAGATTGTGGTTTTAAACAATTAGGAACTTCAAGAAACCCAAGTTTTGATCAAGACAGATTTCCAGGAATTTTTGTAAGGTTAGCCAGCTATTTTTTTTTTGTATGTAAACAAGAACACAAGGTAATAACTAGATAGGACTTCTAAAACCCTTGCTACAAACTGATTTTTTTCGGATGAACAGTAACCTCGAATGATCAAATAGAACAAAAGACTGGAATTGAATGGATATAACAGGATAGAAACAAGACACAAACACAAACAAAGAATCAAGAATAAGACACAAAAAAAAAGGCTGGACTAAACAAGGCTAACCACAGCAATTAACAACAACTAGACGCAAGTTTATGATGCAACAAATCTGGAAAAATAACGCAAGAACACGATGCAACAAATCTGGAAATTGCGGATAGCAAACTTAGAACACGAAAACAGAATTTTGGACAACTTGACTCGAAAGGAAATAAATAAAGGGATATAACGTGATACCTCTTAACTAGCTCTGATTACCAACTGATACGAACGTCGCCAACCTTGTGACGAAACCCGTAAAAGATTAGTTTCAGGATCGACAAGAGGACACCAAGTTTGGAGCGGATGACCTCAACCCGTTAATCACGTGGTTAACGAACCTTGGTATAATGGTAGAAGACGCCACAACCTAGTGCGATTCTAGATTGATAAGTCACGAACACCTAGAGAAATTCTAAGGTATTCAAGAAGCCTTGGAGAAACCAAGAAAACTCTCAAAATCTGATTTATTGATTGAATGCCTAAAACCATTGGATGTGTGGGCTATTTATAGCCTTACATAGAGATGAACAACTAAATGTGGAACTAGTCTAGAGTTGTGGTCTTGACTAAGACTAACAATTGTAGGCTTGACTATTCCAATAAGACTAAGAATTGTGGGCTTGACCAAACCTTATGAGGTCATCCCTTAGGTAAACAACCTTATGAGGTCATCGCTTAGGTAAATAACCTTATGAAGTCATCGCTTAGGTAATTAAAGCAAGACTATGGACCATTAAGCCCTTATTACAATGACTTAACTAAAACAGCAAATGTGACTAGAGAAGGGTCACACATGGTTCTCTTTGACGTGCACTACATGGATGACTTTCATTCCTTCATGCTCAAGACTCTCAATGACCTTGGGGACAATTTCTTGGCCTTGTATCTCATGAACAAGTCCTTGGAGTTCCTCCCTCATTTTGTTAGCTCGTGCTCGAGTTACGGGTCCTAGGGGAACTCGAATAGTTCGCAATGGTGTCTCTTGGTTCGTATCAGGTACTCCGGGACAAGAATCCGAAAATATGATAATTCACCACTCAAGCTGGCCAGGCTCAAGAGCAAATCACCCGTATTAGAGATTCCTACCCAACATACTTATCTAAGGTCCTCAACAATAGACAATTGTTCCACACTTAACAAGTCAATCCCCACAGTCCGAGAACCCTCTCCCGGCACGAGCTCAATAGGAGCTCTGATACCATCTGTGACGCCCCCACCTCCCCCTGGGCGTACCCTAGGGTTTAGCGGACCGCTTGCCCAGCTCTCGCCAGGACTCACTCACTCGCATCAATTAAAATAAGGTGCAACCTCAATAATAAACGAAATAACGATTCCCAAGTTTGGAACATACAAATACATTCACTTCATCTCAACCATCCATACAGTCCCAAATACATCAAAAGATTAAGTTCTCAGTACATTCAACCCTAATCGAGCGACTAGTGCGAGTACAATTACAAAATTCAAAACAACTAGACTACGCTAGTCTGTACACGTCTCACGCCTCGCTCGTACCCCTGTAAGGAAAACAAATGGCGTGGAATGAGCTAAAAGTCCAGTGAGGTTCCAAATAACAAATTGACTACTATTTATAAGTACAAGTTTTCGATATAGCAAAGTAACGAGCATGAAGAGTTCATAAAAGTGAGCAATAACACGTCAAGTAGCAATCTCAAAATGAGCGAGTGTAAAGTTTTAAAAGAAATAATAACACTACAAGTAACAATCATCTCAAAGTATAAGGATACGAATGGCTCTCAGGAGCCAAATTCCCCATGCATCACCAGGAGCTTGATCACGTAATAGTTGACACTCCGTCAACTTTCATGTAAGTAACCAATCCAGTAGAACACCACTTACGCTACTCTCCGTCCACCATTCAAACCCCCTACTGGGCCCAAAATCCTCAATAAACACGGGTGGTAATACTCGAGTATACCGATTAGTCGAGGAGATATCACTCCACTCGACAATCAAGAGACCCAGGGTTCGTTACCCAATCGACCAAGCCCTTGCCGGCTCGACTCGAGTAACTTGCCTCAGGGTTTCTGGAATTCCAGGAAGTGCGCACATCATAAACAAGTATATCAAATCAATTTCAACAATAAACAAGTATATCAAATAAGGGCAAGTGCGATAAAGTACACTCTTACCCGATCAAACCAATCATATATCATTTCGTCATATTGATCAAGTATTGGAAACAAGTGTCCAGTTCAATCAGGTATTTGGAAGCACTCACCAAAATGAAGTGCCCCTAGTAATCACGTCTGGTTATACTCCGGGTTCGGAGTCCAAATCTGCGATAAAACTTTGTTTCAGAACTTTAAAAATCGACTAAGGTTCGAGACGTAGATGTTTCGTTCAATAAGAATCAAGACATGGAAATTCACTTGGAGAATATTCGTGAAACACTCGCTCGCTTTTCAAACTATATAACTTTGTAACATTTATACTTGGAAATGCCATTTGAGTCGAAAGTACAAGGAAAACGTATTCCTAGTAGTCATGATTGTACTTCTCAAGGGTACAAGTTCGGCCGAATCTTCACTGATATACCTCGATAAAAGACGCAAATATTCTAGATGGTTCAAGTAGTAATCACTCTTAAACCCTTACTCAAGTCGCAAGTATGTTTCTCTAGTCCTCGAGCGTAAATTTGGGCAGCATGCCCTTTGCATTTTCCTATTTTCCAGCCATTTACGCCTTCATTTTTTCCTCAACCAATCCCAAAGTCATACACAATATAAATTCATCACAATAGCTGTTCAATAGGCTCAAGGTAATACAAGTACAAAATCAAGTTAGCAACATGTGCGGAAATTGAGGTTTAGCAAAAGACAGATTTGACGTGTTTTTACGTAACGGACACAACTGAGGCTACGATTATTGGATTGAGGTACAACTTATACTGTTCCGAAGCTAAGACAAAGGGCTACAATTTTCATGAAGATCACTTAGTCCAAATTCCAGTGTAACCTAGTCAAATTCCCAATTCACAGGACCAAATTCCAACTAATAGACCAGTTAATCGCACTACCTTTAAATGGCCATATCTCAAGCTACCAATGTCCGATTAAGACGTTCTTGGAGGCGTTGAAAAGGTAAGACAAAGTGATAAAACTTTTATGTTTTGACTAAAAGCTAGTTCAGTACGTATCAAGGTGAATAAATGCAACCAACGTAGTGTACTGTCAAAACTGTCCGCTGATTTTACTCCTAGGGCAGTCAGGGTATTTTCATCTTTTCATAGGTTACGTTGCTCGGATTGAGTTGAAATTCTGTAGGCAACCATAAAATGTCATTCTATACAACTTTTATGTTTTGTGCTAAGCCTAGTTCGGCCTCTAACATGATGAAATAGAACCGGACAGAACTGAAGCTACAATTTCCAGAAATCTGGAATTTTGCTATATTCAAGCTATAATTCTCATTTTTACCTTGAAAGTACCACTACAAGATTATATACCATATATACACATCATACAACACCTAACCCACAAGAAACCCTAACTCAAAAGTCATCCATCTAATCAGCAAAATCACTTGGAACAAGCATCACAAGCACAATACTAACATTAATACCCAACTTAATCATGATTAATGGGGAAAGAAAGGTTGATCAGCCATTATACTTCAAGACAAGAGCTTGCAAGAATGATCCTCCATCTTCCTTGAAATTTTGGTTCCTCAAGCTTCCCAAGCTTCCAAATGTATTATCGTTTAGTTTTTCTTGTTTTCACTCAAATGATTCAAACTCAAGATGGATGAAGGTTGTTTCTCTGTCTCTCTCTATCTCTCTCTCTCTCCCTTAAGCTCGGCCAAACAGAAAAAAAATGAGGAAAGATGACTCAAATGGAGATAAGAAGTGATTGAGACAAAGTTGGTCAAGAACCATAGGTGGTTGACACTTTCATCACCAAAACCAACTAAAATTTTGTTTTCTTTTCCTTGCATTTTGGCCACATATTTCGGTTATATGGCTGAGGATGAGGGGGATATTTTGCAAAAATATCAAGGGTATGTGGTGGTAAGGAAGTGGTGGTCAAGTGGTGGGTTCAATCGGTAGTGATCGATACCCGTCGGTTCGAGCCGTTTTTTCTTAAATCACGTATACTAGGGTTTTTAACTTCTAATCACCAAACTTATTATTATCACTTCAAATCATATAATATTTCCTCATCCAAAAGTCACTCTTACCTACCAAATTTGATCCTCACTCCGTACCAAATAATCATACTACGAAAAAAAATGTGAAAACCCTAAATCGCTCTAACTTGAAAACGAAAAGAGAAACCCTACTTTCTAGGTTCATTTGCACTTATTGTGGGGTGATTGAGTGGTAGGGCCATTATAAAGTAATAATTTCCAAATAAAAGGGCATTTTTAAGAAAAAATATAAAGAATTTTACGGGTTCTCACACTCTCTCCCTCTTAAAAGAATTTCATCCTCGAAATTCATCCATGCACTCCTAAATAACGTAGGGTATTTTCTTGTATATCCATTTCTAGCTCTCAGGTCTCACTGTAGCCAAAATTTAGCTTAACAATAGAAATCACGAATTGTACCTTCTACTATCTCCGATGGTTCAGGTAATGCCTGTTGGTCCAAGGCGTACACTCTAGCTGGCACTCTTGGCTTAGTCCCTCCTACATTTGCTTGTTCAGGGTTTAGGTGTGACCTACGGGGACAAGTTGCAAGCTGGTGCTCGGCACTACCACACCATAAACATTTTCCTGCCTTTCGCAAACAATCATTCTCCGTATGATTGGCCTTCCCACAGTACCCACAAGATACTCGAGTTTGACCTCCTTGTGAGGCACCTCTTGCTTGCTCCCTGCCACGCGAGGCTCCTCTTGGAGTAATTTCCTTAGATGTCTCTGAAATTTTCTCACCACCCTCTCTTCGACTCATCTTAGAGGGTGGCATATCTAAATCACCTTGTCCTTGCCTTTGACTTCCACCAGGCACACCTCTCCTTTTTGCATGAAAATCTCTCACTTGTGCCCTAGCAATTTCTATTCTTTAGGCCTTCTCCAAAACTTTTGTAAACGTATTAATCTGGGCCGCCGCCAAGGCCTCTTGTATCTCCACATTGGCCCTTGCACAAACGTCCGGACTCTTCTTTGCTCCGTAGCTATCAGTTCAGGAGCAAATTTAGACAATTTCGTAAATTGGGTTTCATACTCAGCTATACTCAAAGTTCCCTGCCGGAACTTAATAAAATCGTCCTCTCTTTTCTCCTGGACGCTAGGTGGGAGGTATTTTTCGTTAAACTCTCGTACGAAATTCACCCACGTCCATGCGGTCCCCTCTCTCTCCTACTTAGCTTGAACCACATTCCACCAAGCCCTGGCCGGACCTTCAAATTAAAAAACAGCGAATTGTACTTGCCTATCCTCTGTATAGTTTAAAGCGGCAAATATGTTGATCATGGCCTCCAGCCATCTCTCGACTCCCTCCGGGTCTGGTACTCCCAAGAATTTAAGTGGAGAAAACTTCTGAAATCTCTCAAGAGCCCTATCTTGTCCCATATCGGGATCCCTAGGTTTATTTACAGGGACTTGACCCTGTTGTTCCACTTAACGGGCCAGAATATTAGTCATTTGTTGGATGGCAGTTGCCACTTGATCTCCCCCTACAGCCTGGGGTCCAGGTTGTGGCTCAATCGTTGCCTCTTCCTCTTCTCTCGGTTCTCGCACCGGTTCCTGTGCTTGTCTAGCCCCACGGCCATGACTAGGACCGCATCCTCGGTTAGTTCCCCTGGCTTGACTTCTTCTACCCTCCATGTTTTGGGTTTAACCAACTATAGACATGTAAACAAGGTAAGGTATGGCTCATGTAGCACGTTTCAAAAGAATAAACAGAGGCAATAAAATGCATAATAAGCAGGTTCTTTATATACATAGCAAACAAGTCACATAATGATACGTTCCTCGTTCAACTTGTTTCGAGGCACGTAGCACGTTTGCCCAAGGATCTAGCGAGATTGTCCTACGCTTGGTTTGCGGGACTTTAAATCAACACGTACGACACGAGTTGGTTTAAAGCGGTAGAACGACGACTCCGATAAAGGTGGTTACTCCAAGGGATAGGTCGGATGAACAATCATGGACAAGACGCAAGATTGCTCAATAACCCTTGCCAAAGCAAGTTAAAGGCTCGAATTCTCTCTTGAAAGAAAACGAAGAATACGAAGAATTTTATTCATCAAACTTGTGTCTTTAACCTTACATAGCTAGCCTATTTTATAGGCTAAAGATAACACAAAAAAACCCTAAAGAAACCCTAAGAGGGAGTCGGCCATCTTGACTCCAAGATGGGCCGGCCCATGCCTTCTACTAAGCAACTAATCCAACTGAATAAGTAATAAGACTAAGGCCCTACTCGGTCGACGCACAAGGAGACCCACTCGATTCTTCGTGGGCTTGGATCAAGGTGTAGGTTACTTGATTGTCTCTTTCTAAGCCTTCAATATTTCTATGGCCTCCATGCTGGTCTTGGACAACTCGAACGAGGGCTTGGAGGGATTCTTTGAAGAGCTTGGCTCGTGCACGTGTGACTGGGCCCAATGGAACTCGGACTGGGTCATTACGTGGGCCCTGATCTATGTACACATCAATCCCCTCCTCTTGAGAAGGATTTGCCCTCAAATCTGGATCCTCCTCATCAAGAAATGGGCTCAGGTCCGCGACATTGAAGGTCGCACTCACATTGTATTCCCCGGGTAACTCCAATTTGTAAGCGTTATCATTAACTCGTTGGAGCACTCGAAAGGGTCCATCACCTCTTGGAGACAACTTGCTTTGTCGCTGTTTGGGAAATCGCTCCTTTCGCAAGTGTAACCAAACCCAATCTCCAGGCTCAAAAACCATCTTGCGACGGTACCTGTTAGGTTGTTGGAGGTATTGTTGAGTACGCCTAAAAACACAAGCTCGTTAGTACAAAAGGTGCACTTCTTGAGGTTAGCGTATAGACGCGCCTGTCGAAGTGTCTCAAGAACTAATCTCACATGCTCTAAGTGCTCATGCTCACTACGACTATAGATCAGGATGTCATCAAAGTAAACAATGACAAACTTGCCAATAAAACGTCTCAAAACATGGTTCATTAGTCGCATGAAGGTGCTAGGGGCATTAGTCAAGCCAAAAGGCATGACTAGCCACTCGTAGAGAACATGTTTGGTTTTGAAGGCTGTTTTCCACTCATCGCCTTCTTTCATCCTAATTTGATGATAGCCACTCCTTAAGTCAATTTTGGTGAAAATAATAGCACCATCGAGTTCATCAAACATATCATCAAGTCTAGGAATGGGATGACGATATTTGACAGTGATAGCGTTTACAGCCCGACAGTCAGTGCACATGCGCCAAGTACCATCCTTTTTGGGGACAAGTATCACAGGCACAGCGCAAGGACTTAGACTCTCTTTCACCCAACCCTTATGATGCGAGACGCGGAAGCTACTTCGGATCTAGAGGAACACGATGAAGATTTGATGGAGTTGAACCCGAACTTGGACCACTCAAGAACAGATTTAACGGTAGAGGACGCCACAATCAAGTATGTGTGCTTGATTGATAAGTCAAGAACAGCCTAGGATCGACTCTAGGATGTTCAACTTAGCTTTCACAAGCTAAGGGAATTTGCCACAAGGGATGGACGAAATTCTGGAAATTTTATTCAATACTCTCAAAAACTGAATGTAACATGCGGCTTGAGGCTATTAATAGCCGTGACTAAGACCTAATAAACTGGAAAAATAACAAGGAAAGTTCGGCCAGCCCCTTGGGCCTTCACTTGACCGAAAGCTAGCCCAACTAACTATAGATCATAAGCTTCGGGGGCGTTGCCCCCGAACCCCCACCAGCGAAGCCCCCTTGGACCCCTGACTCGCTGACCGGACAGCGAGACCCCCGTACGGCTCAGCGAGAGTACTTAACTGCGGCTCAGCCCGCCGTTTGGAGCTTGAACATTTGCATCTTCAATTGTAAGCAGCATTTTAGTAGTCGTGCAAGGATATTCCAACTCAATTCCTTCAATGACCGGTTTCTCTTGGGTTTGGACGGCACGTACCAAGGCTTGAAGGGACTCCTTGAATCTCTTGGCTCGTGCTCGTGTCACTGGGCCTTGGGGCACCTTCACAGGGTCTACTTGTACACTTTGGGCCCCCCGTACGGCTCAGCGAGAGTACTTAACTGCGGCTCAGCCCGCCGTTTGGAGCTTGAACATTTGCATCTTCAATTGTAAGCAGCATTTTAGTAGTCGTGCAAGGATATTCCAACTCAATTCCTTCAATGACCGGTTTCTCTTGGGTTTGGACGGCACGTACCAAGGCTTGAAGGGACTCCTTGAATCTCTTGGCTCGTGCTCGTGTCACTGGGCCTTGGGGCACCTTCACAGGGTCTACTTGTACACTTTGGGCCTCGTGCTCAACCGCATCATTCCCCTCCTCTTGAAAAGGATTTGCCCTCAAATCGTACTCGTCCCCTGCAATAAATGGACTTAGATCAGCAACATTGAATGTAGCACTAACAGTATACTCACCAGGCAGATCTAAGCGGTATGCATTGTCGTTGATGCGCTCAATAACTTGAAAAGGCCCATCTCCTCTTGGTGACAGCTTGCTTTGCCGTTGTTTTGGAAACCTCTCCTTGCGCAAATGTAACCAGACCCAATCACCTGGTTCAAAGACAAGCTTGCGCCTGTGCTTATTAGCTTGTTGGACATATTGGGCCGTCCTCCTCTCGATGTTGGTACGAACCTTGTCGTGTAATGATCTCACGAACTCAGCTTTCTTCTTGCCATCTAAGTTCATATGCTCAGAAGAAGGTAATGGCAACAAATCTAAGGGAGTTAAGGGGTTCAAACCATACACAACTTCAAAAGGCGAGAATTGTGTAGCACTATGCACAACCCTATTGTATGCAAACTCAACATGAGGTAGACACTCCTCCCATGACTTGATATTTTTCTTTATGATTGCACGTAGGAGTGTGGATAAAGTTCTATTGACTACCTCAGTTTGTCCGTCCGTTTGAGGATGACTAGAGGTAGAGAACAACAGTTTGGTTCCCAACCGACCCCATAAAGATTTCCAGAAATAGCTCAAAAACTTGACATCTCTATCGGATACTATTGTCCTAGGTATGCCATGCAAACGAACAACCTCTTTAAAGAATAAATCAGCAATGTGTAAAGCATCATCCGTCTTATGACATGCAATAAAGTGAGCCATTTTGGAGAACCTATCTACCACAACAAATATAGAGTCATGGCCACGCTTTGAACGAGGTAAACCAAGCACGAAATCCATGGAGATGTCAACCCAAGGTTGGTGAGGTATGGGTAAAGGAGTATACAAACCGTTTGGGTTGACCCGAGACTTAGCTTTGTGGCACACACCACATCTTTCAACAATCCTCTCCACGTCCTTGCGCATGCGAGGCCAATGGAAGTGTTCCTGCAATACAGCTAATGTCTTGGTGACACCAAAGTGTCCCATTAGTCCACCACTATGTGACTCCTGAATAAGTAAGTCACGTATGGACCCTCGAGGAATGCACAGCTTGGTAAGATAAAATAAGAACCCATCATGTACAAAGAACTTTTCAAAGTCAGATTTTCCCCAATTCGCATAAGCGTTGGCAAAATCCAAGTCATCCTTATACAACTCCTTCATGAGTTCAAAGCCTAGGAGTTTAGCATCTAAGGCAGTGAGCAAAATGTGTCTCCGAGATAAAGCGTCAGCTACTACATTAGACTTACCTGTTTTGTATTTGATGACGTATGGAAAAGACTCGATGAAGGCTACCCATCGGGCATGCCGTTTGCTCAGCTTTTGTTGTCCTTTTAGGTGCTTGAGAGACTCATGGTCAGTTTTGATGACGAATTCCCGGGCACGTAGGTAGTGTTGCCATGTCTCCAAGGCACGTACGAGGGCAAACATCTCCTTGTCATAAGTTGAATAGTTGAGGACCGCGCCATTTAATTTCTCACTAAAGTAGGCAATCGGTCTCCCTCCTTGCATGAGTACGGCTCCTACTCCTACACCTGATGCATCACATTCCACTTCAAAAGTGAGATCAAAGTTAGGTATTGCAAGGAGTGGTGCATGTGTGAGTTTGTGTTTCAGCAATTGGAAAGCCTTATCTTGGGCTTCCCCCCAAAAGAACTTCTCGTTCTTCTTTATGACCGCGGTAAGAGGTGCAGCAATGGTGCTAAAATCCTTCACAAAGCGACGGTAGAAGCTTGCTAGTCCATGAAAGCTGCGCACATCACTTACAGAGGTAGGTGTTGGCCACTCTTGGATGGACTTAATCTTCTCTTCATCTACATGAATGCCCTGCGCACTTACAACATATCCTAGAAACACAACACGATCAGTGCAAAATGTGCACTTCTTAAGGTTGGCATATAGCCTTTCCCTTCGAAGTACTGCAAAGATGGCTTTGAGGTGCTCAAAGTGTTCCTCTAAGCTTCTACTATAAATCAGAATATCATCAAAGTAAACCACTACAAATTTCCCAAGAAAAGGTCTCAAAACATGGTTCATCAAACGCATGAAGGTACTAGGTGCATTAGTTAAGCCAAATGGCATTACTAACCACTCATATAGACCATGTTTAGTTTTGAAAGCGGTTTTCCACTCATCTCCCTCTTTCATTCTTATTTGGTGGTAACCACTTTTCAAATCAATTTTAGTGAATATAATGGCACCATGCAATTCATCTAACATATCATCTAACCTAGGGATAGGGTGACGATATTTTACCGTGATTGCATTGACTGCTCGACAGTCGGTGCACATTCTCCACGCTCCATCTTTCTTTGGCACGAGAATCACTGGTACAGCGCATGGACTTAGACTTTCTCTAGCCCAACCTTTCCTTAGCAATTCCTCCACTTGCCTTTGCAATTCCTTTGTTTCCTCAGGACCCATTCTATAGGCTGGTTTGTTAGGCAATGGTGCTCCAGGAATGAGATCGATTTGGTGCTCGATTCCCCTTAGCGGTGGTAGTCCATCAGGTACATCCTCAGGAAATATGTCCTCAAATTCCTTTCTATTGCAATGAGTAAAGACATATTTATTAGCTCTTCCCTTGAATTCGACATCACGATCATATTGCCAAGGACGTCCAAGAATGAGGTGACTTGCTTGCATCGGCACGACATCACAAGTAACCTCGTCTTCATACTTGCCAATTCGGAATGGCACTTTTGCTTGTCTAAACACGCGGACTTCCCCTTCATTGTTCAACCATTGAAGGCGATAAGGTCTTGGATGTTTGATAACTTGGAGCCCTAGCATTTCTACCATGAGTAGACTAGCGACATTGGCACAGCTCCCACTATCAATAACAACACTACACACCTTATCCTTGATATGACACCTTGTGTAGAAAAGGTTGTCCCGTTGTACCTCCATTTCCTCCTCTTTGGCGCGGGTAGTGAGGACCTTTCGAACCACTAGGCATCCAATCTCCTCATGCGTAGGTATCTCCTCACTTGATTCATTCTCTTCCTCTTCTAGAGGCGGTATCCCCTCGTACTCCTCTTCCTCATCTGATACAATTTCCCCATTTGGCAACATCAGCATGGTCCTTTGGCTGGGGCATTGAGAAGCGATATGGCCAAATCCTTGACACTTAAAACACTTGGTGTCTCGACCACGTGGATTGGAAGCTGCATTATTAGCCTTAAAGTCAGGCTTGGGCGCTGCCTTGGAAGGGAGGTTATTCGGCCTTGGAGGGTAAGAAGGAGCTGCGGCTTTCTCCTCCCTTTTTGGTTGAGAAGTACGCCAATTTCCAGCTTGATAAGTAGTGCTTTGTCGCACAGTACCCCTCCTCTTGAGGCGCCGTTCAATTGTAACCGCCTTCTCGAGCATTTCATTCATGTCGAGGTAGTGTTGGAGTTCCACTACTTCGGCAATCTCGGGCCTCAATCCATGTAGAAAACGAGCCATAGTGGCCTCTCCATCTTCACGCAAATCCGCCTTCATGATGGCCATTTCCATCTCCTTGTAATAATCCTCAACTGACATGGACCCTTGGTTGAGAGCTTGTAGCCGACGGTGTAGATCTCGACTATAGTAGCTCGGAACAAACCTTTTTCTCATCAGACTCCTCATTTCCTCCCAAGTTTCCACAGGTCTCTCACGATTTCTCCTTCGGCTTAGTCTAAGTTGGTCCCACCAAATGGAGGCGTAGTCAGTGAATTCTACGGCTGCTAGTTTCACCTTTTGCTCCTCCGTATAGGTGTGGCATTCATAGACTAACTCAATTTTTCGTTCCCATTCCAAGTACGCCTCGGGGTCCGACTTGCCTTGGAATGAGGGAATCTTGAGTTTGACACCTTTAATGGTGTCATCTCCTCGACGTTGGAACCTTTGATCATTTTGGTACCTTCCCTCAAACGCTTCCTCTTCATCGTTTGAGTATGCCGATTCTTTGCCCTTACTCGGGGTAGGTGGAGGTCTCGAGTTCTCCAACTGATCAATTCGATCATGCAATGGTTCAATTTCATTCTTAAGCAATCGTTTGAACTCCCCCATCATGGCTTCCAACTGTAGTTTGATGTCCATGGTTTGGCTACCCACTCCACTAGACATATTTAGTTCACCTGCAAAACAAATAAACAAAAACGAGTTCCTCTCTCTTTTTTTTTTTTTAATACGATGTATAAGTCACTCACACTCGTGTTTCACTCAAGTGTATCACTCTCTAATAATCTTACCAAGCAATTCCTTGGCTTGCTAGTTGCTCGAGTTGAACAAACGAGGCGTCACCGCAGTGTACGTTCTTGACTAGTCAACAAGTGACACACAAGCTAGTAGCAATAAATGGAGGTGAATGACTGAAGACCTAGACACGACTCAAGACTCAGAATATAGCTGGACAATAACTAACGACTCAAAAGAAAGTAAGACAATTAACTTGAATGCTGAAATTTTGAAAATCCTAGAAAACTCTACCCGAAACCCAAATTTCTGGAATGTGTTGAGCTGCTGGTCCGTGGTCTTTTTGGTCCGTGATCTGATTTGGACACTTGGGGTTGCCAAGATTAGAAACCTTGGAGTTTGGTCAGATTTGGGAGTCCCAAGTGGTCCAAATTCGAAATTTTGGGGCTGGTCAGATTTGGAAGTCAGATTTTGCACAAAATTTGGTAAACTTGTAGGCTGTCAAGAATTGGATGTTGTTCAGATTTGGAAGTCCAAGTTTGAATCAGATTTGGTGGCTTGAATGCTGACCAAGACTAGGGCTGTTCAGATTTGAAAGTCCAAGTTTGAATCAGATTTGGTAAAACTTGAAGGCTGGTCAAGAATTGGAAACTAGAGCCGTCTTTCTTGAAATTTTTTTTTGACTTCTGTTGGGGTGTTTTCACACAATAGCCAGCTAGCTTAGACCACAATTTCACAGCAATTAACGTAAACAACTTGGACAGATTTGGTTTCAAGATCAAAGTTCCATGAAAACAAGAACACGGTTGAAGGTTTATTTCAGGTTTCAAGACTGCCAAGATTAACCTCTTTGATCCAAGAAGCTCAAGACTTCCCCAATAAGGTTTTGATGTTCGAGTTTTGCAAAGCAACAACACAAAGGTTCAAGAAACAAGTGCAAACAGATTCGGCAACCCAGCAATTAATTCCAGCAACGACTCAAGGGAATGACAATAAGGTATGCAACACAAGAGATTTTTTTTTCTGGATTTAAACAGAACATAAACACAAGACAAAACTGGACAGAAAATTTCGGACAACAACTAAACAACAAAGACAGATTTCTGACAAGGAAACAACCAAGACAGATTTCTGACAAGGAAACAACAAAGACAGATTTCGGACTTGACAAACCCGAGCACTTGAGCTACGAATTTAGAAGACTAAAATAGATCTAAAAACGATAAAAAAGGATATTCGTGATACCTCTAACTAGCTCTGATGCCAGCTGATGCGAGACGCGGAAGCTACTTCGGATCTAGAGGAACACGATGAAGATTTGATGGAGTTGAACCCGAACTTGGACCACTCAAGAACAGATTTAACGGTAGAGGACGCCACAATCAAGTATGTGTGCTTGATTGATAAGTCAAGAACAGCCTAGGATCGACTCTAGGATGTTCAACTTAGCTTTCACAAGCTAAGGGAATTTGCCACAAGGAATGGACGAAATTCTGGAAATTTTATTCAATACTCTCAAAAACTGAATGTAACATGCGGCTTGAGGCTATTAATAGCCGTGACTAAGACCTAATAAACTGGAAAAATAACAAGGAAAGTTCGGCCAGCCCCTTGGGCCTTCACTTGACCGAAAGCTAGCCCAACTAACTATAGATCATAAGCTTCGGGGGCGTTGCCCCCGAACCCCCACCAGCGAAGCCCCCTTGGACCCCTGACTCGCTGACCGGACAGCGAGACCCCCGTACGGCTCAGCGAGAGTACTTAACTGCGGCTCAGCCCGCCGTTTGGAGCTTGAACATTTGCATCTTCAATTGTAAGCAGCATTTTAGTAGTCGTGCAAGGATATTCCAACTCAATTCCTTCAATGACCGGTTTCTCTTGGGTTTGGACGGCACGTACCAAGGCTTGAAGGGACTCCTTGAATCTCTTGGCTCGTGCTCGTGTCACTGGGCCTTGGGGCACCTTCACAGGGTCTACTTGTACACTTTGGGCCCCCCGTACGGCTCAGCGAGAGTACTTAACTGCGGCTCAGCCCGCCGTTTGGAGCTTGAACATTTGCATCTTCAATTGTAAGCAGCATTTTAGTAGTCGTGCAAGGATATTCCAACTCAATTCCTTCAATGACCGGTTTCTCTTGGGTTTGGACGGCACGTACCAAGGCTTGAAGGGACTCCTTGAATCTCTTGGCTCGTGCTCGTGTCACTGGGCCTTGGGGCACCTTCACAGGGTCTACTTGTACACTTTGGGCCTCGTGCTCAACCGCATCATTCCCCTCCTCTTGAAAAGGATTTGCCCTCAAATCGTACTCGTCCCCTGCAATAAATGGACTTAGATCAGCAACATTGAATGTAGCACTAACAGTATACTCACCAGGCAGATCTAAGCGGTATGCATTGTCGTTGATGCGCTCAATAACTTGAAAAGGCCCATCTCCTCTTGGTGACAGCTTGCTTTGCCGTTGTTTTGGAAACCTCTCCTTGCGCAAATGTAACCAGACCCAATCACCTGGTTCAAAGACAAGCTTGCGCCTGTGCTTATTAGCTTGTTGGACATATTGGGCCGTCCTCCTCTCGATGTTGGTACGAACCTTGTCATGTAATGATCTCACGAACTCAGCTTTCTTCTTGCCATCTAAGTTCATATGCTCAGAAGAAGGTAATGGCAACAAATCTAAGGGAGTTAAGGGGTTCAAACCATACACAACTTCAAAAGGCGAGAATTGTGTAGCACTATGCACAGCCCTATTGTATGCAAACTCAACATGAGGTAGACACTCCTCCCATGACTTGATATTTTTCTTTATGATTGCACGTAGGAGTGTGGATAAAGTCCTATTGACTACCTCAGTTTGTCCGTCCGTTTGAGGATGACTAGAGGTAGAGAACAACAGTTTGGTTCCCAACCGACCCCATAAAGATTTCCAGAAATAGCTCAAAAACTTGACATCTCTATCGGATACTATTGTCCTAGGTATGCCATGCAAACGAACAACCTCTTTAAAGAATAAATCAGCAATGTGTAAAGCATCATCCGTCTTATGACATGCAATAAAGTGAGCCATTTTGGAGAACCTATCTACCACAACAAATATAGAGTCATGGCCACGCTTTGAACGAGGTAAACCAAGCACGAAATCCATGGAGATGTCAACCCAAGGTTGGTGAGGTATGGGTAAAGGAGTATACAAACCGTTTGGGTTGACCCGAGACTTAGCTTTGTGGCACACACCACATCTTTCAACAATCCTCTCCACGTCCTTGCGCATGCGAGGCCAATGGAAGTGTTCCTGCAATACAGCTAATGTCTTGGTGACACCAAAGTGTCCCATTAGTCCACCACTATGTGACTCCTGAATAAGTAAGTCACGTATGGACCCTCGAGGAATGCACAGCTTGGTAAGATAAAATAAGAACCCATCATGTACAAAGAACTTTTCAAAGTCAGATTTTCCCCAATTCGCATAAGCGTTGGCAAAATCCAAGTCATCCTTATACAACTCCTTCATGAGTTCAAAGCCTAGGAGTTTAGCATCTAAGGCAGTGAGCAAAATGTGTCTCCGAGATAAAGCGTCAGCTACTACATTAGACTTACCTGTTTTGTATTTGATGACGTATGGAAAAGACTCGATGAAGGCTACCCATCGGGCATGCCGTTTGCTCAGCTTTTGTTGTCCTTTTAGGTGCTTGAGAGACTCATGGTCAGTTTTGATGACGAATTCCCGGGCACGTAGGTAGTGTTGCCATGTCTCCAAGGCACGTACGAGGGCAAACATCTCCTTGTCATAAGTTGAATAGTTGAGGACCGCGCCATTTAATTTCTCACTAAAGTAGGCAATCGGTCTCCCTCCTTGCATGAGTACGGCTCCTACTCCTACACCTGATGCATCACATTCCACTTCAAAAGTGAGATCAAAGTTAGGTATTGCAAGGAGTGGTGCATGTGTGAGTTTGTGTTTCAGCAATTGGAAAGCCTTATCTTGGGCTTCCCCCCAAAAGAACTTCTCGTTCTTCTTTATGACCGCGGTAAGAGGTGCAGCAATGGTGCTAAAATCCTTCACAAAGCGACGGTAGAAGCTTGCTAGTCCATGAAAGCTGCGCACATCACTTACAGAGGTAGGTGTTGGCCACTCTTGGATGGACTTAATCTTCTCTTCATCTACATGAATGCCCTGCGCACTTACAACATATCCTAGAAACACAACACGATCAGTGCAAAATGTGCACTTCTTAAGGTTGGCATATAGCCTTTCCCTTCGAAGTACTGCAAAGATGGCTTTGAGGTGCTCAAAGTGTTCCTCTAAGCTTCTACTATAAATCAGAATATCATCAAAGTAAACCACTACAAATTTCCCAAGAAAAGGTCTCAAAACATGGTTCATCAAACGCATGAAGGTACTAGGTGCATTAGTTAAGCCAAATGGCATTACTAACCACTCATATAGACCATGTTTAGTTTTGAAAGCGGTTTTCCACTCATCTCCCTCTTTCATTCTTATTTGGTGGTAACCACTTTTCAAATCAATTTTAGTGAATATAATGGCACCATGCAATTCATCTAACATATCATCTAACCTAGGGATAGGGTGACGATATTTTACCGTGATTGCATTGACTGCTCGACAGTCGGTGCACATTCTCCACGCTCCATCTTTCTTTGGCACGAGAATCACTGGTACAGCGCATGGACTTAGACTTTCTCTAGCCCAACCTTTCCTTAGCAATTCCTCCACTTGCCTTTGCAATTCCTTTGTTTCCTCAGGACCCATTCTATAGGCTGGTTTGTTAGGCAATGGTGCTCCAGGAATGAGATCGATTTGGTGCTCGATTCCCCTTAGCGGTGGTAGTCCATCAGGTACATCCTCAGGAAATATGTCCTCAAATTCCTTTCTATTGCAATGAGTAAAGACATATTTATTAGCTCTTCCCTTGAATTCGACATCACGATCATATTGCCAAGGACGTCCAAGAATGAGGTGACTTGCTTGCATCGGCACGACATCACAAGTAACCTCGTCTTCATACTTGCCAATTCGGAATGGCACTTTTGCTTGTCTAAACACGCGGACTTCCCCTTCATTGTTCAACCATTGAAGGCGATAAGGTCTTGGATGTTTGATAACTTGGAGCCCTAGCATTTCTACCATGAGTAGACTAGCGACATTGGCACAGCTCCCACTATCAATAACAACACTACACACCTTATCCTTGATATGACACCTTGTGTAGAAAAGGTTGTCCCGTTGTACCTCCATTTCCTCCTCTTTGGCGCGGGTAGTGAGGACCTTTCGAACCACTAGGCATCCAATCTCCTCATGCGTAGGTATCTCCTCACTTGATTCATTCTCTTCCTCTTCTAGAGGCGGTATCCCCTCGTACTCCTCTTCCTCATCTGATACAATTTCCCCATTTGGCAACATCAGCATGGTCCTTTGGCTGGGGCATTGAGAAGCGATATGGCCAAATCCTTGACACTTAAAACACTTGGTGTCTCGACCACGTGGATTGGAAGCTGCATTATTAGCCTTAAAGTCAGGCTTGGGCGCTGCCTTGGAAGGGAGGTTATTCGGCCTTGGAGGGTAAGAAGGAGCTGCGGCTTTCTCCTCCCTTTTTGGTTGAGAAGTACGCCAATTTCCAGCTTGATAAGTAGTGCTTTGTCGCACAGTACCCCTCCTCTTGAGGCGCCGTTCAATTGTAACCGCCTTCTCGAGCATTTCATTCATGTCGAGGTAGTGTTGGAGTTCCACTACTTCGGCAATCTCGGGCCTCAATCCATGTAGAAAACGAGCCATAGTGGCCTCTCCATCTTCACGCAAATCCGCCTTCATGATGGCCATTTCCATCTCCTTGTAATAATCCTCAACTGACATGGACCCTTGGTTGAGAGCTTGTAGCCGACGGTGTAGATCTCGACTATAGTAGCTCGGAACAAACCTTTTTCTCATCAGACTCCTCATTTCCTCCCAAGTTTCCACAGGTCTCTCACGATTTCTCCTTCGGCTTAGTCTAAGTTGGTCCCACCAAATGGAGGCGTAGTCAGTGAATTCTACGGCTGCTAGTTTCACCTTTTGCTCCTCCGTATAGGTGTGGCATTCATAGACTAACTCAATTTTTCGTTCCCATTCCAAGTACGCCTCGGGGTCCGACTTGCCTTGGAATGAGGGAATCTTGAGTTTGACACCTTTAATGGTGTCCTCTCCTCGACGTTGGAACCTTTGATCATTTTGGTACCTTCCCTCAAACGCTTCCTCTTCATCGTTTGAGTATGCCGATTCTTTGCCCTTACTCGGGGTAGGTGGAGGTCTCGAGTTCTCCAACTGATCAATTCGATCATGCAATGGTTCAATTTCATTCTTAAGCAATCGTTTGAACTCCCCCATCATGGCTTCCAACTGTAGTTTGATGTCCATGGTTTGGCTACCCACTCCACTAGACATATTTAGTTCACCTGCAAAACAAATAAACAAAAACGATTTCCTCTCTTTTTTTTTTTTTTTTTTTTTTTTTAATACGATGTATAGGTCACTCACACTCGTGTTTCACTCAAGTGTATCACTCTCTAATAATCTTACCAAGCAATTCCTTGGCTTGCTAGTTGCTCGAGTTGAACAAACGAGGCGTCACCGCAGTGTACGTTCTTGACTAGTCAACAAGTGACACACAAGCTAGTAGCAATAAGTGGAGGTGAATGACTGAAGACCTAGACACGACTCAAGACTCAGAATATAGCTGGACAATAACTAACGACTCAAAAGAAAGGAAGACAATTAACTTGAATGCTGAAATTTTGAAAATCCTAGAAAACTCTACCCGAAACCCAAATTTCTGGAATGTGTTGAGCTGCTGGTCCGTGGTCTTTTTGGTCCGTGATCTGATTTGGACACTTGGGGTTGCCAAGATTAGAAACCTTGGAGTTTGGTCAGATTTGGGAGTCCCAAGTGGTCCAAATTCGAAATTTTGGGGCTGGTCAGATTTTGCACAAAATTTGGTAAACTTGTAGGCTGTCAAGAATTGGATGTTGTTCAGATTTGGAAGTCCAAGTTTGAATCAGATTTGGTGGCTTGAATGCTGACCAAGACTAGGGCTGTTCAGATTTGAAAGTCCAAGTTTGAATCAGATTTGGTAAAACTTGAAGGCTGGTCAAGAATTGG
>NW_020864011.1:0-32318 GCF_003713205.1 Coffea eugenioides
ACCACCGTTAGCATCGTCTATCTCACTAACGTGTGCGTTCTATTCTACCACCGTTAGCATCGAGTCTATCTCACTAACGTGTGCGTTTCGTTCAACCACCGTTAGCATCGAGTCTATCTCACTAATGTGTGCGTTTCTATTCCACCACTGTTAGCATCGAGTCTATCTCACTAACGTGTGCGTTTCATTCTACCACCGTTAGCATCGAGTCTATCTCACTAACGTGTGCTTTTCTATTCTACCACCGTTAGCATCGAGTCTATCTCACTAACATGTACACCACCGTTAGCATCGAGTCTATCTCACTAACGTGTGCGTTTTATTCCACCGTTAGCATCGAGTCTATCTCACTAACGTGTGCATTTTTATTCTACCACCGTTAGTATCGAGTTTATCTCACTAACGTGTGTGTTGTTTTTAGTCTATCTCCGTTAGCATCGGGTTCATCCCACTAACATGCCTTTCTATTTCCGATTCTCAAGGCAGGCTCGGGTGTTGATCCCACTGACCAATTATTGAACCAATTGACCAATCGAAGGCAGGCTCGGGTGTTGATCCCACTGACCAATTGACCAATCGAAGGCAGGCTCTGGTGTTGATCCCACTAACCAATTGATCAAAAGGAAGGCAGGCTCGGGTATTCATCCCACTGACCAAAAGGAAAGCAAGGCTCGGGTATTTATCCCGCTGACCTTCGCATGTTTAATAATGCAGGTAAGTATTTGGTGTCTACGTCTTTGTCTCGAGTTCCTTCGAAACTCAGACAAAGAGGGGCAAACTGTAGACACCAAATTTTTAGTTTATTTTTATTTGCTAGTTATCATTACTTATTTTTGTCTTCTTTTTATTTTTATTTTTATTTTTTAAGGCACTTTAGCGCAAAATTCATCAGAAAAGAGAAAATTACTCACAAAAATATACTTTAATCCTTTAGGTTCAATTTATGGATTTTTGTTGGAATTAGTGAAAATAAAAGGAAATTGCGAAGAAAAGAAAAGGGGAAAAAATTATTTTTAGCATTTTTGGCTTTCGCTACCTTTGCGTTGTTTCGATTTGTGATCAAGAAAAATCATTTTTCCTTCGCTAATTCATTGAAAATACTCATCATCAATCAAACACGAAATTCCAGCATTCTCATTCCTTTGTAGTTAACTTAGTTTAAATTTATTTTTTTATTTTTTGCTCCCATTAAAATCATTATTTTCACTATTATTAACTCATTGGAAAGAAAGGAAAAATCAGTAAAGGAATTAATGAAATGCGAAAAAAAAAAGAAGAAGAAGGAGGGTCTGGACAGCTAAGGAAAAAAAAAAAGGAAAAAAATCGAAGGGAGCTTCGGAGGCCAACCCCGAAAATCAAGAGAGAGTGAGGAGAGTTTGACGGAAAGAAAATCTGGAGTCAAGGGAGTCACGGGTTTGAGAAGGAAAGTGAAAAGCCGAGAACAAGAAAGGAACTAGGGAAGAAAGGTTGCTGCTGAGAAGGGAGTAAGATCCCGCCTTCTCAATTCTTCATCAGAGTCTGTAGTCGAACTCTTCATCGAACCCGGGCTGGAGTTTCAAGTCCAAAGGCGGTAAACAGGTAGTCTTCAGTTTTTTTGTTTATTTCCATTTCACATGGAATCTGGTCTGCGTAACCAGAGATTCTGGGCTTTCACTCACGCTTGGATGTTGAATCACTAGAGTAAAGTTTGATGCTTGGATCATTTTGAGAGACAGTTTGTTGTTTTCTTGCATTCACTTGCATTTCGCTGGCTAAAGTTGTTTCTTTTTCGCTGTTTTTCCATGTTTGGGTATAGCCAGGGCTGATGGCTCTTGTTTTTCTTACTATTTTGTTTCTAAAATCTAGAGTCAACTCTGTCTTTTTCTTTTTGCACTTCATCCGACACTCTGGTTTCATGTCTGGGTTTTGTTATTCGAAGAAGGTTAAGTTTTACTTCTGTTGGGGCTGAGAAATCCGTAGGTTTGGTCTGGTTTTGGGTACTGAAGTTTGGGGGCTTTTCTATAGGTTTTAGCTGACGGGTTTATGAGAGTTCACGGCTGTTGTTTTGCTTGTCTTTGTGCGCAATCTGGGTTGGAGAATTCTAAGGAATGCATAGTTTATGGTTGGGTTTTGATGATAAGATGCATAAAATGTTGTTTTGGTTTGAAAGTTTGCTGTTTGTTCGGATTTTGTTAGCTACGTATGAACCGAATGTCATTGTTGCAGAAACCCAGCAACCAGAAATGAAGAAAGCTTCATTCGATGCATGAACATGTTACTAAAATGGCATGAACATATGTTTCTGTTAAGTTTCTTTGCTGCATTTTTTGTTATTCTTGTTTTTGGGTCTGAAATCTGCGTTTGGAAATGAAAGTGCAGCAAATTTGTTGCAGCAGTTCATCCGTAAACCTACATGAAAGTTTTTAAGAGTTTGCTTGGCTTCATTCTATGCTTGTTGCTTGTTCGGATTATGATAGTGTTGTAGCTGTTTCCTAGTCTAAAGCTTTGCTGTTTGGTTGGAAAGGTTTTAGCTCAAAGTGGTGTTTTGAGGCTAAAATCCGCAAGTGAAAAAATGAAAGTTGCGGCTGCGTTTCTGCTGTCTTTTTTTTTTGCCGCAGCAGCCCACCAAAAACTGGTCTTAGCCATCTAGTTTACTAATTAAGCTTTGTGCCTAAATGATCAATGATGAAGTTGCACGCCTTAATCCGAAGCTATGAACATTTTTGGTGCGTATTTCTTGTGGATTGAAGCTGCAAAGTTTTTGCAGCAAGGAAAACACGATAAGAAAGTTGCAGAAGTTTTTGTTTCTTCCAATGTTTTGCATGTTTTTTTTCAGAAATTTTACATGAAATCTTCCTAAGATTTGCTGCCTGTTTGGATAATGGAGAGTATGTAGCTTGTGTCTAGTTTAAAGCTATGTGTTTGGGTTTGAAATCTGAATTTGAAAGCAAGCTACGTTCAGATTTTGTTTTGGCTGCTGAAAACTTAAGAGCAAAGTGTTGCAGAAGCTTGTTTTTCCTTCGTGGATTGCATGGGTTGCATGAAAAAATTCCCAAAATTGCACTTTGACCCCTCAAGGCTCCTCTCGCTTCACAAAGGCCCAATCATGTTCTAATTTCTTGCCATTAGGTCCTAGAGTAATTGCGTTTTGAACCATTACTTGACCTTTTTATTACTCTTGGATCTTTGAAGTTCTCAAAATTTTTCAATTGGACTCGAATGATTGGTTAGTGGTCGCTATTGGGTCCTTAGTAGTTTTTCCATTTTAGAAATCTAACCAATAATTTACCTTCTTTGTAATTATGCATTATTTGATTACATTTAAGTTGCAATTTAGGAGGGACTTGGGGATTTGGTGATTTGCTGTTTATATTTTACTATTTAATTGGTGCCTTGACTCTTTTATTATTTTGAAGCTATTTTTCTTTCATTTGATCACCATTGCAAGGGAGGTACACTCTATCCCTTATTTTTACTTTATTTGACCCTATGTGCACTTATGTGACTACATGTGTTTAATTGCATGCCTTTTGAATGTCTTTTTTATTTATTTATTTTTCGCTCTATTTGCTTAAATTCGTATATTTATTTAAGTTCCTTTTTGATCATTTAAAAGGCACTTGAATGCCAATTTGTAATAGTTAGGTATTTCTTGCAACTATTTATTTTATTTCCCCCTTTTAGATTGTAGTAGGTTTCCCCCTAAAAATGTAATAGTTAGGGCCTTAATTGCCTTATGTGTTTTGCATGCTTAGGTGCTATGTGTTTAATCGCTTTCTTAGGTTTTGGCATCTAGATGTGCATGCTTATGTGTTAAGTGAATTACGTGCTCACATGTCTACTTGCTTTAATTATGTACATTACTTATATATGTGTATGATGGATGCAAAGGCACGTAACCGTGGCTAGCCCAATGCTAGTCATGGTTGTCCCCTCGAGCTCTTACAAGTCCAATGCTTGTGAGAGAGCGTAGATGTGGGCTAGTCCAATGCTAGACCCAATAGGGCCCCTTCTCGCTAGTACATACTCGCATGCCTTCACTACATCTTCATTCATTCTTTCCTTTTAGTTTTACATTTTTGCATGATCCTTCACTCCCTTTCCCTTACACATTTAGGATTACATTTTCATTTAGATTAACTCATTTGCTTGTATAGGTTAGGGAGTCACCCCTTGAGTATGGGATATTGACGAGTTTGGCTTTCTAGCCTTAGTACGCTCGTATTCCCTCTATTAAAGGGAAAATTGAGTCACGGACATTAGTCTCCCGTACCCGTCTCGCTTGCATTCCTCTAGGGTTCATGCATTTCATTTATCCACTATCACATGCACTTTTACTTTATATTCTATCCCTTTTTCCACATTTTCACTTCACACCACTTTTATTTTGCACGTTTTCACTCTGCCGCTTACACTTTATATACTATCACGTGCACACACGCACTTCATACTATCACTTTACTTACCTTACTTTACACATTCATTTGCACACTTCCACTTACACACTATTATTTTTTTATTACTTTTTCACTTCACGCAAACTCATATTTTCACATTGCATACATTCATTCCACTCATTTTTCGTCATTAGCATTATTCGCGACCTCTCCAAAGAGTCATTATTGGGCATCACTATTAATGTGATTGGCACCATTCAAACTTTGAAGATAAATTTTGCCCCCCGATGCCCCCTAGGTCTAGGTTTTGCATTCATATAGTACGTCCAAATGTGATACATTTTTAGGTTAAAATTAAGAAAATCTTTGACTAAATCACGCAACTAGCCTTGGCTAGGTCGAAGGGGTGCCGTGGATTTTTATCCTTGCCTTCCCCTTCGTCAAATGTGACTCCCGAACCTTTCCTTTGATTTTCGTAGACTAGGAGTCGTTTAAAAGGGGTTTTTCTACTTTTTCCTTTGAAAACTCATTTTTGGTGACTTGGTACACCTTAACTCAATACCAAGTGGCGACTCCGATTTTTATTTCAAAACCCTTTTTAAACTATCATTTTGGGTCGAATCGTCGCATTTTCAAGTCCCATTTAGACCCATATTTTTCTTCATTTCCTTTGTAAATCAAAAAATCATTTTTCAAATAAAAAATTCACTTTTTCAAATTCATTTATTTTTATAAAAAAATGGGGCGCGACAGTTGGCTATCTTGTGAGTTTGTTGTTCATATATTTAGTATCTCATATTTGTCGTTGATTGATCACCAACTATAAATCATCCAAGCATGTGTTTGTGCACTTAACTTGCCTTGAATGTGTAGTTCAAGATATATGAACTCTAGATTACATCTTCATATTAGTAGGAGGATTTAGATGGAATAAAACTCGTAACGTCATTGAGTTTTATGAACTTGTACTAAGTTAATTTATCATGCAAATAGATAAAGTTTTGGTATATTGTCTCGCCCCATTTTTTTAAAATAAAAGAAAAAGAATTGTTTTCAAATGAAATTTTTTATTTTAGAAAATAAAGAAAAAAACCTAAAATAGGACTTTAAATATGCGGTGGTTTGGGCCCCAAATATTAGTCTAAAAAGGGTTTTTAGAAAGAGAGTCACCACTTGGTGCGAGTTTAGGTGTACAAAATCAACCAAAATATATTTTAAATGAAAAACCAAATAAAACCTTTTTAGAGAAATCCAGGTCTTTGAAAACAAGAGAAAAGAGTTCTGGAGTCACGGTTGAAAAAAGGCAAGGCAAAGATTTGATTTAAGGCACCCTTTTAACCTAACCAAGGCTAGTTGCGATATTTAGTCAAAAAATTTTCTAATCCAACCTATAAAATTTATCATATTTGAATGCTTCTATATGGATGCAAAACTACATCTAGAGGGTATCGATAGGAATGAAATGTTTCTTCAAAATTTAATTGGTGCAAATCACATTAATTGTGAACCCCAAAAATATTCCCTCTAAGAGGTCACAAATATGCAAAATGATGAGACTCAAAAATGGAAATTATGATATAAAGATAAATAAACATGACCTAAAAGAGAGAAATGTAACATAACGGATACGGGAGACTAAGATTCGTGACTCAATTTTCCTTCGTACAAAAGGGTATAGGAGCGTGCTAAGGTTAAAAAACCGTACTCGCTCATTTCCCTTATTCAAAAGGTGACTCTTCTAACCTGGGCAAGTAAATGGACTAGCCTATGTAAATGATATGCAAGTCTAAATGATATGATTATACACATAGGAGTAAGGGAATAAGAGGGTATATCACGCAAATGAAAAGAACCTAAAATGTAAAAATGCAATAAATATTACATAAAGCATGAATCTAGCTCATGAATAGTCTAAGGGTCTAGCATTGGACTAGCCTATTTCTAAAAGTTTTCACTAGCATTGGACAAGTGAAAAATCAGGAAATAAAAGTCATAACTAGCGATGGACTAGTGTCGTGACGTCATGCATTCATCATAAATAAATAAAGCATATAGAGTATAATTAAAGCAAATAAACACATAGGTACATAGACCACATAGCACATAGCACATAGGCATGGTATCTAGATACAAAAACCCTAAAAAAATGAAAAAACACATAAGCATACAAGCATACAAGCATGCAAGCAAATAAGACCTAACTATTATATTGGGGGCACTAACTACAATCTAAAAGGGAAATAGAAGATAATAAATCTAACTAACCTATCTATTACATTTATCTAACTAATTACATTTCTTGCACAAAAGTATATTGCCTATCTATTACAATTTAGGCATTTAAATGCCTTCAAATAATCATAAAATTTAAATTAAACAAACATAAATAAATGAAAATTTAAAAACAAACAAATAAAAGAAAAATATATAAACATATAAACATATAAGAGCACATGGGGGCACATAAAAAGAATTTAAAGGATAATAGGGGTATCTCCCTTAAAGTGGAGACTAAGTGAGAAGGATGGAACGTTGTCACTTTTCCCAAAAGTTAATAAACGGGTCAATGCACCAATTTAATTGACAATTTTAAAAGAGAATATAAACATATAATAAATTCACCTTTTATTGTGAAAAATTGTAAATAAACATAAAGCAATCAAAGCTTACAAATTAAATGCATTTAAATGAAACACAATTAACAATTAAGGAAAGAAGCAAATGTAATTGAGAAATAAAAAACGAATTGGACCTAAATTGCAAAAATTAGAAAGTTTTGGGGTCAAATTATAATTCTTAAAAAGATTAAGGGTCAAAATTAAGTAAAAATAAAGTTCAAGGATTGAAATGCAATTAAATTAAGGACCTAAATGAAAGAAATCTAAAATTTTATGGCTACAGCAAAATTATTCAAAAGATTAGAGGACGAATTGCAAAACTTGTTTTTAATTTCACAAGAAAACAACATTGGGCCTTTTCCTCTTCTTTTTTTTAGCTTTGGGCCAAACAACTTCAGCCCAACAAAAAAATAAGCAAAATTATCTTACTTAAATGATGGTCCATCCCAAGAAAAAATGATGATTTGTCCGATATAAAAAGATGAGGCCTCAAACCAAAAATCAAAACACAAACCCAATAGTTTAAGTCACAAGCCCAATATAAAAATAATTTTTCTAACCCAATTTTGAGCCCACAAACACAAAAAATATAACCGAAATGGTTTTGAAAGATCAAACTATATCAAACAAAATTCAAAAAAATGAGACACCAAATAAAAGAAAAAAGGATGAACATTTAGCCTACCGGAATACGGAAAAATTCCGGCCTCCATGGCCAGAATCCACTTTTAAGAGAGTTTAAGGCCGGATGTTGATATAAACATGCTTCATACAGCTGTGAGGGTTTGTTTAAATATCAAACAAGTCCATTAAACACCACAAATCAAGAGAAAAATGAGATCTAAGGTGCAAAACTCATGAAAATTCATGTCATGGTTTAAACGCTGATGCAAAAACATTAAACCAACCAAGAAAGGCAGCTATCATTACCTACAAATGATTGGGGACTCGAATCTACATGAGAAAAACTCCAAAAAGTCGCCCAAATTCCTGGAATGAAGCAAAAAAAACTCTGTCGCAAATCTTCAAGTGCTGACGTACCCGCAATTTTGTGCCTCGATTCAAAGGACTTAGGGATATTTTTTCAGGAAATTTTAAAAATGAAAATTGCTCTCCTACAATCATAGATTGTGCAAAAGCAAATATCTTACTAATCAGGCTTTAGATGAAGTCAGAATCTGTAGACGGATAGGGCTGGTTTGTCAGCCTTGTTCTACTGCTGTAGAAAAGTTCTTTCAAGGAGGCAGGTTTGGGCTTCGATTTGAGCAATTTCTGATGGTTATCAGAGAAACTTTTGAACACAAAAGTTGTTCATCTATATCTATAGGAAACCCGAAAAAAAGAATCACTCAAATCTGAACTAAAATGAAGGTGAAAAAAAGAATCACTCAAATCTGAACTAAAATGAAGGTGAAAAACCCATTTGAACTTGGTTGGTTCATCAGTTTTTTCCAGATTTTTGTAGAAAAAAAATTTCCTCCTTTTTCTTGCCTTTTCTCTCCCCATCCCCCAGATCCTAAGCGGCTACTCTTCATTCATTTTCCTCTCCTTCCCACCCTAAATACTCGTTGCTAACTATTTAAATGGGGGTAAAAACCCTAAAATCTTAAGATGAACGATTGGGATAAGAAAGGGTTTATGTGGCTTATTTTAATCCCTTTGATCCGTTTTGTTGGTTGTTTTTTTGGATAGAATCTTTAAGTGGTGAGCTGTCTTCGTACCGCCCAAGTCTTGGGGAAAAACAAAAACAAAAGAAAAAAGAAAAAAAAAAGAAAGAACCAAGCTATGAAATACGTTTATTGGAAATTTGATGAAGCAGAAGAAACGCGCGCTTGCACTACCATTTTTTTTTTGAAAAGGACTAATGGGCCTCTTTTCCTTTATTTCTTTTCCAACTATTATTGGGTTTTGCCTTGGATTTTTTAGAGTTTTGGCTTGGATTTTGTTTGGGTTTTGGCTTAGGTTTTTGTGGAGCTTTGGCTTGGGTTTTTCGTGTTTTAGAAGTGGGCTAAAAAATAAGAGATATTTTAAAATTCCATTTCTTCTTCCTTTTCCTACAAATAATAATAATAATAATAATAATAATAATAATATAAAATAAAGATACCATAAAAAATTACCAAAATTTTTGGAAAACTTTTGGTGTCTACAATAAGTATACTTGTTTGTGTGATAGCCCCACCGCTCCTTAGGGCGAACCCTAGGGTATCAGCGGACTGCTTGCCCATCTCTCGCCGGGGCTCGGTCGATCAAAGAACTAGCAACTCAAAATAACTGGTGAAATAACTTCAAATCGAAGCGTACAAACCCTAATGGCATATAAACGTCAAGCCACTTTCCAAACTTAGAATAGCAAGCTAAAAATCACACTTAGCACTCCACACTACAATTACATAACATAAGTCAAACTATGAATCAATCTTACAAACAAAAGTCAAAAGTAAAGTCATCTTAAACAAAAGGTTACAAGTTCAAGCAAAATAAAGCTAAGAAAGCTCTTGACCGTTAGTCCGTCCCCGATCTGTTAAGGAAAACAAAGGGAGTGGGGTGAGCTAAAGCTCAGTGAGATTCCAAGTCAAACAAATAATCACATAGCCAAATAGGGGCACAAAATAATCAAATAAACCATACAATTGAAAGGTAGTTTAAACACAGTTTAATTCAAGGATACGGGTGGCTTTCAAAAGCCAAAATCCCCCTGAGCTTGATCATAAATGTCTCCGTTGACTCTCTGTCAACACTTGTATACACAGAATATCAAGTCCGTAGAACACCACTTTCACCGATCTCCGTCCACCATTCAACCCCCTACCGGGCCCGCACGCCACAAACAGTAGTTTGGTAATACTCGAGTATACCAGGATTCCAAGATTCCAAAGAAACAAGATCAAGTCGAGGATTTTACCACTGGTGGTGCTGGGCAACACAACAAGCAAGCACAACGGCTATACTTCACCAGAGACCTCCAAACATCAGTCCCCAAGGTTTATCGGCCTTCTCGACCGAGCCCTTGCTGGCTCGATACAACCGACTCACCTAAGAGGTTGGGTACCTGTGACAGCCCCACCTTCCCCTAAGGCGAACCAAAGGGGTTAGCAGACTGCCTGCCCAGCTCTCGCCAGGACTAACGGTTCAGTTTAGAGCGATCTAATACGTTCCGGAACATACAATGCGCATAAACAGGTCAAAATGACAAAATAAAAAAAAAGGAAAACGGAGTTGGCCATGAATAGTAACCGACCCGTCAGAACCCAACTAAATATCAAGCAAACATTCACATCTTGAAATTTAGCATTTACAATCCAAAATGGAATACAAAAGTATTCAAAAGTGGATACATGTATGGTTTGCCAAATCAAAAGAGAAACGGACCCAAAAGTACATTTAGGGTTTCAATCTAGGAGTTATACAAAAGATATGTCCATCTAGCTCAATTCGGCAACCAACTATCAATTGCAGTCCAAAAGTATTTATTTTCCTGTAAGGAAAACAAAAGGAATAGGGTGAGCTTACGCCCAGTGAGATAATACCACTCAAGCAGCAAAGTTCACATAAGCATAAAGCTTTTCATTCCAATTCATCAAAAGTAAGCAAAGGCACACATCAAAAGTAGTGATAAAAGGATACGGGCGGCTCTCAAGAGCCATTTTCCTCGTTTGCATTCTTGATCGAACCTCATTGACTCTCCGTCAATGTTTCAAAGTAACCAACCGTAGACTCCACTTTACTTCCATTCCTTCCACCCAACATACCTCTACCGGGCCCGAACTCCAAACACTTGCAATGTGGTATTACTCGAGTATACCGGAATCGAGAGTCTCTCATACTACAAGATTCCATATAACAGTCCCCAAGGTTCATTAATTGGCACGACCAAACCCTCCCCGGCTCGATTCAATCAACTACCAATGGGGTTGAGCTCAATGATAACAATCATGGTCGTTGGATACTCGTCCAAACGATACCAAGTCAAGTACTTTCATTTCATGTAACATTCCATGTAACATTCCAATAACATGATAAACAATGATATAAGGCATATAAGTGAGAGTGATCAAGTACACCCTCACTTAACTCAAGAACAATGGTGCAATAAACATTCAACGCATCAAGTTCAAGTATCAAAGCCATACAGTAACACACAAGTGAGTAGTACACTCACCAAGCTTGAAAATGATATTTCATGCACCTCCGTCAAAGGAGCGTCGTGAACCACCGTCACGCCCTAAAACATGCAAACAAGTACAATGAGACTCGATAATGAGTTCTTTATTTTATTTTTGTCTTAAAACATCGTTTTATTTCAAGACTAGAAACCTTACTTGTACTTTAAAACCCTAGTTTACTTGTGACTAGCAGGTTATGTTTAAATCCCTCATATTTGACTCAAAACCCTAATTTTATTCTATGGAATTGTAAAATTCATCACACTTTTCTTAAAATTCCTTTTATTTGGAAATTATTCATTTAATATGATCCTACTACTCAATCATTCCTCAATAAGTGCAAATGAATCTAGAAAGTAGGGTTTCACTCTTCGTTTTCAAGGTTGGAGCAAATTAGGGTTTTCGCGATTTTTCGCCGGATGATTTTTCGGTATGGAGCAAGGATCAAATTTGGTGATTAAAAGTGAATTTTGGGTGAGAAATAATATGTGATTAGATGCAATAATAAAAAGTTAGTGAATAGGACGAAAAAAACCCCTAGTACGGGTGATTTAAGGAAAATCAGCTCGAACCGACGGGTACTATTTGTTACCGGGTAAACACACCATTTGACCCATACTTTATTACCTTAATCTTCTCATTTTATTTTAGATAATTAACCCTCAAAATATCTCATATTATCAGCCACAATATTTGACCAAGAGAAATGAGAGAAAATGCTAGAAAGAAAACAAGTGTCAAGGCATCTATGGAACTTGTCTTAACCTTCATAAAACAGAAATTTGACCAAAATTTCCTAATTTCTTCCCCTTTTCTTAGTCTTGGTCGAAATTCTTGAGAGGAAAGACAAGAGAGGAAAAAACTTCACCTTGCACCTCAATTTCAAGCCTCAATCTTGAGTTTCAACCGATAATCTCGCAAATTCCTCCACAAAAGTTGATCTCCAAGGAAGGTTAAGGGTTTTGGTGGAGTGATTTGGGAAGAGGAAGGTCTTGGCAGCTTCTTGATATAGGGATTAAGGTGAATTTGGTAAGAAACTTCCCTCTACTTCTTATATGTGTGAACTTGAAGCTTAAAGTTATAGTTTTGGTGGATTTATGGGGAAAATTTCATGGGTTAAATGGTATGTTGGGATGTTTAACTAGGGTTTATATTTTCAGCCTTGATTATGGTTATATACCTCTTAATTGATGTTATTGAGCTAGTAATTGGTGGGTTTGATGATAGAGCACTTGTTAGATATGAATTTATAGAGTAAAGGTGCAAACTTCAGAATTTGGAAACCAAGCTACCCTGTTCTGTCCGGTTTTAGTGCTCCATGTTAGAGGCCGAATTAGGCTTGGCACAAAACATAAAAGTTGTAGAGAATGGTATTTTATAGTTTCCTACAAAATTTCAGGTCAATCAGAGAACTGTAGAATGAGATAAGTAGAAATTACTATTGCTGTTCTGGTTTTACCCGAATGTAAGAATTGCGCCTGTAATTGGTTGTTTTGGCTGGAATTTCTTCCGAATTGGTTGTTGAGACCTTCTTATGAAATATATCCCTGTTTCTTAGCTTTCAGCTGGTTTTGGAATTTCTGGATTCGGACTTAGGTAACTTGATTTATGATGTTTCCGCTAGAATACGTTTTGTGAGCCTGTTTTTACGGTTCTGGGGTAGTATATGGAAATTTTGACCTGGTTGCAATAGAAACTGGACTGAGTAGCCTTCTTCAACATTGTAGCCTCTAAAGGCCTGAGTATATCTTCAAAATTTCCGGTCAAACGGATCTGTGTAGCTCGAGTTATAACCAAAACACTCGAACCTATTTTGTACCCTGAAATTGTGTATGTTTTGAATTTCAGCTTCTGACCGTGCATTTTTCCATTTTGATCCTGTATGATATGGGTGTCAACTCCTTCATAATAAATGTATATCTTGGTTTTAGCTTCGAAACGGTATAAAGTGCGTCGAAATCCGAGTTCCGTAGCTTCCGTTATGACCAAAACAAGATTGATCGTCAGAACTGCCTTTGATCTGGACAGTTCTGACGGGTACTTTGGCACTCAATTTTTGTTCTGTTCTGAATGGATTCAGGTCTTGGCCAAAACATCAAAGTTGTAGCTTTTGTCTCAGCTTCTTAGTTTGGAATTTCCAGCAAACATACCCTGTTCGTTACTCTAGAGTACAAATTTCTGGAACTATTTTCCATACTTTCGACCTATTTATGTTTAGATCCAGATTGATGTGTCTTCATAAAAACTGTAACCCTTCCTCTTAGCTTCGCAACGGTACCTCATGTACCTTGATCCGACATTCCTAGCCTAACTTTTGATCAAAACGGTTTGAGAAGGCAGATTTGGCCATTTCCGTTTGCCGTTCCGCGCGGGCGCGTGCGCCCGTTTTGCCGTTTCCGCACTTGCATGTGCCGATGTTGCCGTTTTGCTTGTTTTAAGTATGTTAGTAGCCGTTTGTGATATATTGTGACACAATCTTCAATTTCAGACGTTGGTGAGCTAGGTGGAGCCGGTGGGGCCTACTAGCTATTCCTCGCGGCACGAATTTTGTACTTTTGCTCTTTTGTTCGTTGTGTAAGTATTCAGGCCGCTCTTGTGTGTTAGTTGCTTATGTGTTTCGATATGTATGAAGAGGGTACCCAGGCGAGGGTGTACTTTATCGCACTCGACCTAAACCCTAACTTGCGCACATATTTGTACATGGCTTGTGTATATGAGCAATTTTGGAACTAAAACCCTTGAGTTTGTGGCTCGGGGTGACTTTTGAATAATTTTGTGAAGTTTGTGAGTTTGGGGTTGATCTTCCGACCTAGATGGACTATTCGAGCCGGTCAGGGCTTGGTCGAAACCAGTCCAACTTAGTCTGAGGTCACCAAGTTTGTGAATCCGGTTCACCGAGAATGTGGACCAAGTTTGTGACCCGAGCTTGTGACTCAAGCTCAAGTTTGTGATTTCGTTCGCTCAGGCAAGTTTGTGAGGTGACTGGCCAGTGAGGGTGATAAGGTGTTCGGTGGGCGTACAAGTGGAGTTCTACGAACCTTATTTATCGTCGACGGAGTGTCGACAGGAGATCACGCATGGCAAATGACTTGGCTTTGGAGCCACCTGTATCCTTATTATGTGATGTTACTTTTCTGCTTTTGCTTTACTCTTACTATGTAACTATTGTTACGTGAAATTTACGCTTTTACCCCTGTTTACTTACTAAGCATATAGCTTACCCCTTTCCTTTTGTTTTCCTTAGCAGGGGCCGACGCGGGGACTTTTGACACACACGCTAGTATAGTTAGATTTGCAAGTAATAGTTGGACAATTAGGATGTTTGTTTTTGTTGTGATTTTAATGTTGTGGATTTCCTCTTGTATAAGAATTGGGATCATGGATCAGAGTGGTGCAGTGGAAGCGTGGACGCTTCGCTTTTGATATGTAATTCTTGGAGAATTTGATGTAATATTTGAGATTTGTATTGTAATTCATTTGAGGAATGTAGTGAACGACTGAGTCCCGGCGAGAGCTGGGCAGGCGGCCCGCCGAATCCTCTGGTTCGCCTTAGGGGGAGGTGGGGTCGTCACAGTTCCAACCATAGATTTTGCAAACTACTCCATAAAAGTGGTTCACTATGGAGGATTAAGGGCTTGAATGGAGAGATTTTTGGAGGAAAAGCACTAAGTTTCCATCTTTCTTGAGGTTCTAAGGTAACTTTGGCAAGAAACTCCTTCTTACTTCTACTACTTGCATATTAGTGGATTAGGGTTGCAAAATTGGTAGTTTTATGAGAAAGTTTCATGGTTAAAGTAGTGTTGTGGTAATTTTCAGTTTTTATGGTAATTTTCTGCCCACATATGATGCTTAAGTATTGGCCATGATTTGGTAGCTTTGCTATGTGAAATATCTAGCTTTTACATGCTAGTTTGACTTGCCTAAAGAAAATTCCAGCTTGTGATTATGAATTTCAGCTTGGGGTTTCATTTTCTAGCTTGAATAGGTGATGGTTATATGCTATATATATGCTTGTTTTAGTGAGTTGTTGGCTTGGTATGTATATGCTTGAGTTGAGACTGTTTTGTGGTAAAAATGAAGCCTTGAATTGGCTGGAAAAATTAGTAAAAACAAAGGAGGTGCTGCTAAAAATTTGTCCACAAGGAACCTTGGGTAGCCTTAGGAAATCTTCTATATCTTGTTGTACAAAAGTTGGAATTTAGTTCCGTTTATTGCGTTTGAAACTAGAGTCAGAATACTATCAACCGTGAAAATTTCAGCCTTTTTCTCGATTCCTATGAATATCTATGATTTTTCAAATTTGACTGAAATTGCATACTGTGACGCCTCCACTTCTCCCAAGGGTATCGGCGGGACGCCTGCCCATCTCACGCCAGGACTCGGTACAATCCATAATTCAAAACTAGAAATACTTCAAATAACTTCAATATATATATTTAAAGTACTCCAAAACACTTCATACTTACAATTAGTTATCTCTCAAGCTTAATACAATCCAAAAGGATATTTACTACAGCCATCTGCTGTAATACAACTTAAAGTTTTCCCCAAAAGAAAAAAATCTAGCACTATTCAGATCACTTTTGGTCTCGAACCCTGTTAAGGAAAACAAAAACGTGGAATGAGCCACATAGTCCAGTGAGGTACCAAGACACTCTAGCAGTTCTAATAAATCAAGTAATTTGAGCTTAACATATGAGATAGATAACATGAGATAGTTAACATGAGCTTAAATCAAGGTTGCCCATTGGCACATTAACGTGAGATAGTTATCATTGTACGAGTAATCTGAGCATAACATAAGCATGGTTCAAGATTGCACCTTGGCAAATTATCATGATACAGTTATCAGTATGCAAAAATAAACACACATTGAAGGATACGGTGTTCTAGTGGAACCATTTCGGTCAACTTCACCTTATAACTTCAGAATCCCCTCGGTTTGTCTGACCATCACCTTATCCCTTCAGTGGTAGTACTCGAGTATACCGAAACGGTGTCCCAGGGTTCCAACTTACCCGATCGAGCCCAGTCCTGACTCGAGTAGGTCAGTAACCAAGGGCAGGGCCCAGTTCAGCTTAGAGCTTACAACATGCACAAGTAATCAAGTAAATCGGTAAACGGTAAAATTTATCAATTTTGTAGGTCGAGTGAGATGAAGTACACACTCGCCGTAAAACTATGAAAAAGTTCATGTGAACACGTAATTTACGGTAATTACATAATCAAGTAGTCAAGTAATCAGGTAAGCAGGTAATCAAGTAAATAATCAGGTAAACGGTGAACGGTAAACGGTAAACGGTAAACGGTAAACAGTAAATAATCTCTGTTGACGGTAAGATTTATCATTTTAGTAGGTCACCCATTGGCCGTTTCCCACTTTTACCTCTTAAGAGTCGAGGAGATTCACTCCAATCGACTTATGCAGCCATAGCATAATCAATCATTGAAACACTTCACGTAAATATGCATTTCAAGTATTTCATGTCGAATAATTCAAGTACATTTTACTTAAGTGAGAACGAGTGCGGTAAGATACACACTCGACTCAAAATGGTGGAAAAGTCCATAGAAACAATTATCGGTAGAATTTAACAATTAAACACATAATGACCATGGAGTAAACATGTCATAAAACTATTCGAATCACGTATTCCTATATGGAACACTCACCAACCAAAATAAGTGAGTAAAGAAAGTCGTCAATGATCCATTTCGGGATTCTCTTCGAGACCTTCTTGATCGCTTGAAGAAAAGTGACCAATAATTACCCTCACAATTACACAAATTCCTTATCAAACAAGAAAGAATGCATACTTGCTTTAGAATTCAAGTCAATGTCTTTATAAGGGTTTTATTTTATCGAAAGTTAAGATTCAAAAGTGTGGATTTTAAAGTTACTGAGGAAACTCATATCCTCCACGAAATCGGGTTCAAAACGATAGATTAATATCAAGATAAGAAGTCAAGTTTCCAAATTTTCATTTTCAAAGAAATTGGCAAATTTCGGCTTTGTGCGTCAAAATTAGAAAAATCATATCTTGCACTCAGTAGGTCGAAAAATGGAAAATCTTATACCGTTGGAATCTTGTTTCAAAGTACTAAAAGTTCCTAGAAGACACTTTTCTAAGATTCAAATTGGACAACAATCATCTTTCAGCTCAAAGAGGCTGATCTGAACAGGCAAGACAGTTTTAGTCATGTTTTTCGGCAAACTTTGGAAATTCGGCAAAATTCACAAGAAGTGAACTGGCCTCCGAAATTTGTGCCTCAATTAGAATTCCAATCAAGGTTTAAAACACAACAAACGGAACTGAAATCAGAGTTTTGAGTGTCAAAATATAGCAGCTCAAAGTTGGTCGCAATTTATAAACTGTTCTGTCATTTTCCAGGTCTGAAAGGCTATCTTTGAAGTATCATTTGGCCATCGATTTGGCATTGGAAATACACCAAACTTGATACAATAAGTCTTCCATGTGTGAACAACATTTCTACCAAGTTTCATGCAAAAACTCCCACGGGAAGCCAGTCATTAAAACAACTAAAGTTCAAGAAATGTTCCAAGGCTAATCTGCCTTCTCACGTTTCCTTCCTTTTTTAAAAAACTTTGATCCACACCATCAACCTCAATTAATTCAAATGTTGTAACCACGGTTCCATAAACATCCAATAAGTAATTTAGAGATAATTGACATCAAGGTTTTCGAAATATAACTTCCCAAATCAGATTTGAAAAATTAATTTATATTTCCTTCTATATTTCTTTACTTGACTATTTAACTATTTACTAGCCCTAAATATCATGGTGATTTCATTAGTTGAGTCAAAAGTTTTACTTTTACTTTTAAAGTTAGAGTAAGTTAGGGTTTTGATTTGGTGAGGTGTGTGCACTAAATTTGGTGGATAAGAGCGGGTATTAAGTAAGAGGAAGTGTGTGATTAGAAGTGTTAATACTAAGTTAGTGAATCATAAGTTAAAACAAAAGTACAAGGGAGTTAAGGAAAATAGGCTTGAACCAACGTGCACCGTTTGTTACCGATTGAGTACACCACTTGACCAATATTTTCTTACGTTAATCTCCTTGATTTTATTTCATCTAATCATCCCTAAATTACCCCTTAAGTCAGCTGAAATTGTTGACCTAAAAACAAGACGAAAGAAAAAAAAACAAGACGAAATTGGTGGTGACAAGTATTGGCAATCCAAGCATGTTTGAGCAAGACCATTTCCTTTTTTCTTATCTTTCTTTTGGACCGAAATTCCTTCATTTTTTCTTCATGGTGGCCGAACCTTGAGAGGAGAAAAAGAGAGAAAGAGCTTCAACTTCCATCTTGAATCTTGCCTTTTTTAATTTAGAATCACAAAAATAAACCGAACAAACTTGCAACAAGGTGACAAGGAAGCTTGAGGTGGAGTGATCTTGCATAGGCAGCCTTGGTTTGTATTTTTCCTTGAGGTTTGAAGGTATTAAGCTAATAAACTCTCCTTCCCTTTCTTATGTTGCATTTGATTGGATAGATGACTTGAATATTGAAGTTTTATGGACGATATCATGAATTTGTGAAGTTGGTAGAATTTTCCAGCTTAGGGTTTCAAAAATTTCCAGCTTGGGTATATTTGTTTATATATCAAGTATATGTTGAATTTGGTTAGTCTTTGCTATCTAGAATATGCACCAATTGTCTCCTATAATTTGTGAGTTTGATTTCGGACTGTTATACTATGAGATTGTAGCCTTGAAAATGGCTGAAAATTAGGGAAAATAAGGGGAAGTGCTGTTGAAAATTTTTTCACAGGAGACATTGAGCAGTCTTGGGAAATCTATTATATCTTGATGTAGAAAACTCTAAATTGAGTTCTGTTTGTTGCATTAGAAACTAGACTCATAGCTCTTTTAACCATGAAAATTTCAAAAATTTTCTCAATTCCTATGAATATCTTTGATTTTCCAAAATCGACTGAATTTCCATTCCTATTCTGTCTTTATACTGGATAAAGCAACCGCTTGAGATTGGATTTTGACTGACTTGTGGACAGAATCTTGCAAAGGTGTCTTTTGAGAAATTATAACTCTTTGAATCTATTTTCAATGGTATAATGATTATAAATTTTGGACTTAAGAAACTTGAGATATGAGTTTTAAAATAGTGTCGCGCAAAACTGGAAAAAAATTCTATTTTCTTAAAACTGTCCTTACTTTCACTTCCAACTTCAAGTTGGAGTTGTTAAACCATTTTGTGTGAGGACCCAAAAAATTTTCTTATTTTATTTTATTTCTTCAAATACATTTTCTATTGTGACGACCCCACTTCTCCCAAGGGCGAACCCAAGGGTATCGGCGGGCCGCCTGCCTAACGAGCGCCAGGACTCAAAACTTAAAGCAATAAAAGCCAGAAAATCCAAAAGAGTACTATACATACTATATACAATCCCAAAAGAGTTATAATTACATTCTCCAAAAGTACCTGCTCTTACTATTACATCCGTATACTTACAACCAAAACCAAAAGGGAGACCCTAAGAAGGGTCCTAATACAAACCACCAGAATAAAAACAAACATCCTAAAAGTTCAACTATTACAAGCCAATCTACTAAACTAGTGTATGAGCCCCAAACGTACCCGCGTCGGCCCCTGCTAAGGAAAACAAACGGAATGGGGTAAGCTAAAAGCTTAGTAAGTAAACAGGGGCAAAAGCGTAAATTTCACGTAGCAACATTTACACAGTAAGAGTAAAGCAAAAGCAGAAAAGTAACATCACATAATAAGGATACGGGTGGCTCCAAAGCCAATTCATTTGCCATGCTTGATCTCCTGTCGACACTCCGTCGACCATAAATAAGGTCCGTAGAACTTCACTTGTACACCCACCGACACCTTATCACCCTCACTGGCCAGTCACCTCACAAACTTGCCCAGGCGAACGAAATCACAAACTTGAGCTTTAATCATAAGCTCGGGTCACAAACTTGGTGACCTCAAACCAAGTTGGACTGACTTCGACCAAGCCCTAACCGGCTCGAATAGTCCATCTAGGTATTGAGTTCAACCGCAAACTCACAAAATTCACAAAAGTATTCAAAAGTCACCCCGAGCCACAAGCTCAAGGGTTTTTGTTCCAAAATTTCTCACATACATATGTCATGTACAAATTGGTGCGTAAATTAGGGTCTAGATCGAGTGCGATAAAGTACACCCTCGCCTAGGTACCCTTTTTACACATAACGAAACACATAAACAACTAACACATAAGAGCGGCCTGAATACTTACTCAAAATACCAAAAGTAGTATAAATGCGGAATTCACTTTGTGTGTTGGCTAGTAGTGGGCCCCACCGGCACCGCCTAGCTCACCACTGTCTGAAATCGAAGATTATGTCACAATATATCACAAACGGCAACTAACGTACTTGAAATAAGCCAAACGGCAAAATTGGCACGCGCAAGTGCGGAAACGGCAAAACGGCCGCACACGTCCGCGCAGAACGGCAAACGGAAATGGCCAAGTCGGCCATCTCAAACCGTTTTGGTCAAAATTTAGGCTAGGAATATCAGATCAAGGTACATGAGGTACCGTTACGAAGCTAAGAGGAAGGGCTACAATGTTCATGAAGACATCGCAACCCAGATCTCAATGGGTATAGGTGAAAATTGCGTGAAACAGTTCCAGCTGTTTCATTGCGAGTTACCAAACAGGCCCTGTTTGCAAGGCCGTAACTCACGGCTCAGAAATCGAAATTAAGAAATTCCAAAGGCATTAGAAAGCTGAGACATAAGGCTAAAACTTTCATGTTTTGGCCAAGACCTGAATCTATTCAGAACAAAACAAAATTCGAGTGCCAAAGTACCCGTCAGAACTGTCCAAATACAAGGCAGTTCTGACGAGCGATATTGTTTTGATCATAACCGGAGCTACGGAACTCGGTTTTTGACGTACTTTATACCGTTTCGAAGCTGAGATCAAGATCTAAACTTCTTATGAAGGAGTCGGCACCCAGATCGAACTCTATAAAAATCGAAAAGTCATGGGCAGAAACAAAATCAGAAAACGCGTAGAACCAGAGGGTCAAAACAGGCTTGAGCATTTCGTCGATAACTCAGGCTACGCTAATCCGATTGACCTGAAATTTTGCAGGCATACTCAGGACTCAAGGGGTTACGACTTTCATGTTTTACGAAACTTCTGAATCAGCACGGAACATTAAGAAAAATGGAGCTCAAGTTCAGGTTCTGGGTTGCCCTGTTTACCCATTTTGCCGGTTTCAAATGTCGCAAACATATGGTTCGTTTTCATGGTTCTTATGCAGGTTTTTCAACCACTTTTGTACCAAATAAACACACATATACTAACATCTAAATGGCCTACAAATGGTCCGAAATTCCCCTCCCAAGTCAATACCAAATTTAACAATCATCAACCACAATCCCTAACCAAATTTCATTTGCACCAATGAACTTAATCCAACCTCTCACTAACCAAACTCTATCTCACTAACCATAAGCTAAGCTAAATTAGCCTAATGGAGTTTAGGGTTTCTTAACCCAAATCAGCTTTTTTCAAGTAACCAACCAAATCAAGTGAGGCAATTCATCAAACATAACCACTACAAGTCCATTTCTCAACTAAAACAAGTAAGGAAAGCATTAGCAAGAAACCCAAATTCTTTCCTCTTCTTGGCCGAATTTTCAGCAACCAAATAACACTAAAATTAACCAAAGTACTCCATAAAAACATGTGATAGGCATAAGAGGTACCACAATCAAGCACAACTAGGGTCCTATGCCAAAATAACCACTAGTTCATCAAACAATAATCAACTTAAGTCTTCAAATAGACTTTCTTACCTTTGATTCAAGCTTTGTAGATGATCACCCACAACAATCAAGTGCTCAAGTTGTTTCTCCAAGGTCCAAACTCAAGATTGAAGAACAAAAATGATGCACCAAAGCAAGCTTTCTTTTTTCTTCTCTTCTCACGGCTCTCACTCTCTCTCTCGGCTCTTCCTTTTCTTTTTTTTTAGTTTTGTTTTCTCTTGTTTCTTATAAGTTGTAAGACAACATATAGTCAAAGCTTTGGGAGATATTTCTTATAGCTAACCAATCACAAAAATGCTTTATTTGTTGTTTTCACCCTTGCACTTCAACTTTCTCTTTCATATACATTTTCCCTCAAACATTTGATAACCTTTCAATTTACTCCATAAGTCATAACTTATTCTAATCTAAAACATATAATCACGCTTAATTATTTCACTAATCACTTTCTCATCTTAGTCACTTACACTTAAGCATACTTTATCCCACATAAAAGTAGTTAAACAATAACCTTTTTGTCAAGGGCAAAATTAGGGTTAAACCCACTTAAAACTTCTAATAAATCATAACATTAGGGATTTTGCTCACTTAGGGTTTCTAACCTTCTTAAAATTAATTAACCTATACCAAATGGATTGAATCCTATACCTTCCCACACTAGTGGGTCCCACATCCGATATACGTTCTTAATTTCTCAAAAACTAACTAATACTAGAAAAATCATCTAAGAACTATATTTACTCATAAATTAGGGTTTTCTGCTTAGCCCTAACCCTAATATCCACTTATGAACGGTCTGGGTCCTCACATCTATACTTTACTTTAATGTCTTAATCTCCTAGATATTTTACAAGTGACTCACGGTTTAAATCATTTTCCATGTATAAGAGTGCATGTTAAGTTTGAAGTGCATTTTGGAAGTGGGACCCGCTAATGCGATAAGTACAATAAATTTTTGAAAATTAAAAGGGAGTTTTGTACAAAAGAATATTATTTTACAAGGTGTTAAGAGATAATTAGAGATTGATTTGATATTTTAGTGATTAAAAGATAATGGGATGAGGATTAATTTTTGGAAAGACAATTGTCACACATTCATGGAACCTTGACCTTGACTTGGTCTACCCTTAACCCTTGAGTAAAAGAAAGTTGACCAAACAAATCCATTTCCTTTCTTTCTTTCCTCCTTAGCCGTGCACATCATCCTCCAAATTAGCCAAGGAAGTCCCAAATTTCCTTCTCCTCTTGGCCGGCCCTTCCCTTGCCAATTTAACCAAAAAATTTCAGCTTCCTTATCTTCCTTTTTGCTCCCAAAACTCACTTCAATCTTGCTCATCTTCTTGGTTCTTCACTCCAGCTTAGAAAGGGACTTGGAGGAAGAAGACTCTTGGTGGTTGGAGCTGGTTTCCTTGTGGTCTTGCTCTCTACTCTTGGAGAAGGTAAAAATCCCTCAAAGCCCTCATTTTCTTTCACCTCTTAACCAGATTTTGGTTAGTTTTAACTAGTTAAGAATTGGGTTGTTGATGGGTTCTTTGAACCTTGATTTTAGGTAGATGTCTTGAGGTGGTCTCTTAGGTAGTGGCCTTGAGGAATTATTGTGTGTTTAGTTGGTTGTTTGATGCTTGTTTTGATGAATTATGGCTTAGTTTGGTTTGGAAAGTTGAAAAGAAAATTTGAAGAGAAAGAGGAGCTTGTTGTCCGAAATTTTGTTGGTTGATTCCCTCAGGTTAATTTTGAATTTTGTGGTTATTTTGATGCCAACATGCTTGTTATATGTTGGTGTTTATGTGTGTAAATTTTCTCCCAAAAAAACATTTCATTTGGTTGAGAAAAAGTTAGGTTAAAGTGAGAATGCAAACCTGGAAAATTTCTGATCAGGATAGCAAACCAGCGTCTGTTCAACAGGCCATACTTTTTTGTACAGCAGTCGAAATCAAGTTCCGTTTCTGGCATATGAAACTAGACTCTGAGATCTTTCCAACAGTATAAAATACCCCTGCTAATTTCCTATGAGCTGTAGTGAACCGGCAAAGTTGACTAATTTTCACCTACTGTTTTACCCGTGAGACTTGCACAGTTGCGGATTGTAGTTCAATTTTGTCCCCCTTGTGAAACGAATTTGAAGACAGTTTCTCCTAGTGATTTTTAGCATTTTGAATCTAGTTTTCAAATCCATAAACTACGCCAATTTTGAACTTGTGTAGCCTTAGTTATCACCTGATTTCGAAACTATGTCAAGTGCTCCAAAACTAGAATTTCGTGAACCAGGTCCCAAAAATTAACTTTCCATAAACTGTTGTATCCTGGTGTAGAAAGGTCCGAATTGAGTTCTGTTTATTGCGTTTGAGACTAGACTTGGAATTATTTTAGTGGTATAAATTTCAAGGGTTGATTGTATTTCTATGAATATTGCCAAATTTTCAAAGTTCACCGAAAATGCAAGACTGTTTGCCCTGTTCCTACTGAAACAGTGATTTGAAGCTAAGATTTGACTAATTTTGGATTCGAGAGTCTTCTAGAAAGTTTTAGTACTTGAATCTAGTTTCCAACGGTATAAAGTTTCCAAATTTTGGACTCACAAAACTCGAAATATGATTTTTCCAAGTGGTGCCGTACAAAACTGGAATTTTCTGGTTTCAAACAAAAATGCTCTTTTAAGAACTTGCAACTTTCCTTTGAGATTGTTAGTTCGTTTTAAGTTTGATTTCATGGATGGATACAAGGTCTCTGTGAACATTAGACCTTCATTTTTGAATCTTGGTTCCCAAAGGATTAAACCTCTCTTGATGCGTTTCCTTGGTTGCCTAACTTTCTTGGTTAATTGCACCTCAATGCATACTTGAGAAATGGATTTTAACCCCTAGTCTTATGCCCTTGATTTCCATGACGTTGAATTTTAAAAATGGAGCGTTTTAACAATAGTAATTCTTGGAGTATTTCACTAGTTTATACTCGAAACTTGGAACCTTTAGTTTTAACATTTACAATGGAAATAAGTGGAGTTTTGATGAATTCTGACTCCATTAGTTTAGAAATGTGAACGCTCCTTATATTCTAAAACTTTGCCATAGGACTAGAAGTTTTGAGAGATGAAAACCATCTTCTTCTTTCTCGATTTTCGTGTCGAAAGTTAAGCATGGTACTTTCTTTTGGAATTGAGAGTTCTTACCAAGACTTGACTCGAAAAAGACTTTTGAGTTTCCTTTGAGTAATATTTCAATGATTTAGCGAGAAAAGCTCCTTTAACTTGACTCGGACTTGTGATCTTGAGAGTGGATAGCAAGAAAATTTTTTCTTATTAACCTTGGTCGAGTATTTAGGTAATCGTGATTGTGCATGTCTCAGGTGGTCACGAGAACGCCGAGGAGCTTGTCTGATCTCTCGCTTTGCTTTTGTTTTGCCCTTGACTTTTGGTGAGTGTCAAATGCATGTTTCATGCTATTATGATTGATATAATAATTGTACAAGTGCTACATAAGCCGTAAACTTGCCGAGAATAGGGTGTACTTTACCGCCCTGTTTTAACCCGTGAACACTGAGCGGTAGCATGTACCACACCCTATTCGGGTGGGAGGTGCCTCTCATACCAACTCAGTGCTATAATTAATTCTCTGAGTGACAGCATGCACCACACTCTATTCGAGTGAGAGGTGCCTCTCATACGGACTCAGTATTATGACTGATTTTAAGTCGATTGGAGCGTTGTCTCATCGACCACTCGTTCTTGTGGGGATGCCCAACCCTTTAGCTTACCTCGTAACTCGAGCCGGTAAAGGCTTGGTCGAGAAGTTTGGTGAACCTTAGGAAATATTATAGCTTGATCTTTTGAGTTCTTGCTTGGCATACTCGAATAGTATTGCCACCTACTGCATATTTGGTTTCGGATCCGAGTGGGGGTTATGCTGGATGGAGGAAGTAAATGGAGAACTACGGTCATGTTATTTTTTTTGAGTTGACGGACAGTCAATCCTAAATGGATTGAATTGATCGAGACGTGGAAATAGCTCCTGAGAGCTTCTGTATCCTTCCGTGTGTGTTTACTTCCTACTTGTGCACTTAAATGATAGTTCATGTTAAAATTGCTTTCAAGTATACTATTCGATTGATTGGTGCTACTTGCTTGCTTGATTTTCTTGGCCTCACTAAGCGTTCGCTCATCCCTTTAAGTTTGTCTTCCTTAACAGGTTTTGGAGGCGGAAGTTGAAGATTTTAGATTAGTAGCTTTTGATTGATGCGGGCATACTTTTTTTTAGGATATTGGAGACATGTAAAGGTGTAAACCTTGTTATACATGGATGTTGTGGGTTGTATTTGTACATGGTAATCCTTGGGAGTTTTTGGATTTGTATATTCGATGTACTTCTCAATTCTAAGCAATGGTTGACTAGTGGTCCTTTATTAAGTTAGAATGAGTGAGTGTGTGACGCCCCCACTTCTCCCAAGGACGAACGCAAGGGTATCCGCGGAACGCCTGCCCAACTCTCGTCAGGACTCGATACAATTTCAATTCAAACTTAAGATAAACAACCAAGAAATAACAGTCGAAGTAAGCAAAGTCACTTCCTTAAATAAACTTTCAAGTTTCACAACACAGTTCTCAAAAGTACATCATTTTCCCAAAATACAACCTCTAAAAGTTGTCTAACAATTACATTCAAACACCCCAATCAAAAGTCCATCGAGTCGGCTTCTTCACATTTCTTTCCATTCCAACTCCTGCTAAGGAAAACACATGTAACGGGGGTGAGCGAATGCTCGTGAGGCCAAGAAAACATGCAAAACACGTAGTTCAATAACAATAGCACTTACACAATAATGAAAGCTATAACATTCAAGTAATTCACAATTTATAATAAAACACACTTGAGTAGGATACAAGAGCTCTCAGGAGCTTATTTCCACTTGCCTTGCCAAAGTTCAATCCAATACCTCCTCGTGACGACACTTCGTCACCCGGGTAGGTAATTAAATTCGTAGCACTTTACTTACTCCATTTATGTTTCTAAGATGACACGAGAGGTACCTCCCACCCGAATCGGTGTGGTACTTACTATCGCTCAGTGGTCGATGAGACATCGCTCCAATCGACTTAGAATGGTTTATGGTTCCGAGATGACACGAGAGGTACCTCTCACACGAATCGGTGTGGTACTTACTATCGCTAAGTGGTCGATGAGACATCACTCCAATCGACTTAGAATAGTTTATGGTTCTGAGACGACACGAGAGGTACCTCTCTCCCGAATCGGTGTGGTACTTGCTATCGCTCAGTGGTTGATGAGACATCACTCCAATCGACTTATAATAGTTTATGGTTATGAGACGACACAAGAGCTACCTCCTACCTGAATCGGTGTGGTACTTACTATCGCTCAATGGTCGATGAGACATCGCTCCAATCGACTTATGCAGCCATAGCATAATTAATCCCTGAAACACTTCACTTAATTCACTTAACAAGTCACTTCAAGCAATTCCCTTCAAGTAATTCAAGTACACTTCACGTAAATGAGAATGAGTGCGGTAAAGTACACACTCGACTCAGCATTTTCAAAATATTCAATCACTAATAACGATTAAGTACGTAACACGTTCACATACACTTGACACTCACCACGTAATTCAAGAAGTAAAGCACAAGCGGTTGTTTAGGCGTCTCCCGTGAGATCCTCTTGAAGGTCCTCTTGAGTGCCTGAGCAATTAATAATTAACTATTACATACTATCGCTTAAAACTAGGCTCAAAAGTGGGGTTTAATAACACAAGAGAAATCTGATTTTCATCTTTGAAATCAAGTGTAAAACGGTCGAGCTCTAGGAACTCAATTTCCTTTAAGTTTGGAAATTTCAGATTTGACAAGCAATCTTTGAAAAACCGTATCTCACTCTCTATAGGTCCAAAATTGGAAAACTTGGTACCGTTGGAAACTACTTCCAAAGTACTAAAAGTTCCTAGAAGACACTTTTTCATGGTTCAAAATGGAAGACATTCAAATTTTGGCTTCAAGTCGCTGATTTGGGCTATCAAGACAGTTTCGGGGTTGGTTTTTGGCCAACTTTGAAAATTCCGTAAAATTCACAGAATGTGAACTAGTCTCTCAAATTTGAAACTCATTTATAGTTACAATCAAAGTTTAAAAAACAACAAGCGGAACAAGAATCGGAGTTTTGAGCGCCAAGATATAGTAGCTCAAAGTTGCTGAAATTGCCTCACTGAACAAAGATTTTCCAGATTTGAAGCTTGAACTTTGGGACTTTAGTTGAGTATCGAAATGGAGTTGGAATGGCACCAAATTTGGTAGGATTACACTACCATATAAGGTCTATTCCTCTGTTAAATTTCATATAAAAATTCATATGGGAAGTCAGTTAACAAAGCCACTAAAGTTCCAAGAATTTCCAAGGCAAATCTGCCTTGTACTTCCGTTTTCACTTTTCTAACTTTTGGGTCAATGAAATCATCTCAAACATGGTTCAATTATGAAGAAAAGGTCTAATAAACATCCAAGATACTTTTACACCAAGAATTTCAAAATAACAAGTCCCAATTCAAATTAAGGCATTCAACTAGCCAAAAAGAGGGTTTTCCATCACTGAGGCGGTCTCGTAATTTGGCCACAACTCACTCAATTCAACTTGGAATTGAGCGTGGTTAGTGGTGTTGGAAACTAAATTCATAAGGCTACAATTTATCAAAAGAAATTGTTCTGAAATTCTGTTCATAACTAGCTCATATTCGAGCAACAAGAAGCAGCACATAACAGATTTTTCAACATAGCCGAGAAACAGGACAGGTGGCTTTGAAAGGCCGGTACGGTTCACTCAAGTAGAATCAGGAGATGCATTTTATACTGTTAGAAAACTGGAAGTGTCTAGTTTCTAATACCATAAACAGCACTCAATTTTGAAGTCGGAACAAAGAGTTATAGTCATTTGAAATTCGCTGCCTGAGCAATTCTGGACACGTTTTCCGGCCATGAAAAATTTTCGAAAACACAACTTTTCCCCAACCAATTCAAGTGATTTTTGGTGAAAACTTTCCGGACAACCTATACAACATATCTACATCAAAATCAAGGCAAATTGACCACAAAAAATCACACCAAGGGGCATGGTAAGGACAGGGCAGATTCGGCCCTTCAACATGCATCACTTCCTTTGATTTTCTTTTCACTCTTTCAACTTAAATCCACTAAATTAACACCTAATGAACACAAATAACATCCAAACTCATAAAATCAGATCATCAAGTCCATTGTGGGATTTCATAGAACCCACTCACGTGATTTTCAACAATCCAAAGCTATCCACATGAAGCTACAAGCTTCTAAGTGTAATTTAACTTACAAAAGCTAAGATTCAAGGGTTGGATGATTTGCTACCTCCTTGGATGTTGAAGACCAGATTTTTGGCCATAAGAAGCTCCATGAAAATAGTGAGAATGAAGCCCTCTTCCTAGTCCAAGATGATCTCCAAGTTGTTTTGAGGTTGTGGTATGAATTTGAGGTGAAAAGATGCAAGAAATGAGGTGATTTGGAGTAGGATTTGAGGTAGAAATTGAAGAAGTTTTTCTTCTTCTTTCTCTTGAGGCTCCAGCCTACACTTGAGATGAGGAGAAAAGGGTCTTGATCTGGTGTGATGCTTCCTTGAGAAGCTTAAGAGTTTGTGGCCCAAAATTACCCCAAAAGTCAACCGAGAATAGTGCGCGTACGCACGCGTTTCGTGCCCGTTTCCTCTCGGGTTCGTTTCACTTGTGCACTAAACCTCTAATGCACTTCCTTTAACACTATTATTAGTCACCCTTAATAGTCTAAAAATAAAGGTCTAAAGTCCCTCAATTAATCACGCGCGCGAAAACGCGAACTTCCGATTTGTGCGCGATAAAGTGAAATTTCTAAGAAATTCTCGTGACGATAGTATAACTAACTACTACTAACGTAATTAGTCATAAAAATAACTATTTTAAAACTAACACGTGAGTCCTCAAATCTCTGAGATCACTGTACTCTGAAATCGATTATTGCCTCCAAACACGTATTCACTAAATCTTACTAAACGAACTTTCGAAAATTAAATTTATTAACGGGACATTTTAAAAAATATATGCAAGTCATAGTCCCATGTAAATGCTTCAAAAGGGTTCAAAATAAATTATTCGGAATAAACGGGTAATTAAATATTTAAATTAGCCAGTAATAAGAGTTTGAAATAGGTAAATTTTTGGGTTCTCACATCCTCCCCTCCTTAAAAAGAATTTCGTCCTCGAAATTCATACCTTGATTTATGGATAACCCCAGATATTTCTTTCGGTCTCCTCTTTAACTTCTCAAATTGCTTCCTCAATTCCATAATCTCTCTATAAACCTTCACTAGAGGGATTCGCTTGCGTTTTTTTTTTTTTTTACTTCTTAACTTTTCGATCAAAATTTTTACCGGTCCTTTCCTCACGTGATCAATTTTCATCACTTTTACTTCTCCCACTCAAAACTCACACTTATTGAACTTAACTATTCTCAGGTGTCATTCATGATCTTATTACAGGTCTAGAGGCGTGGAGCAGTAGATTACATATATATATTGTGACGACCCCACTTCTCCCAAGGGCGAACCCAAGGGTATCAGCGGGCCACCTGCTTGGCTCGCGCCAGGACTCAAAACTTAAAGCAATAAAAGCTAGGTAAACAAAAACTAGATAAACCACAAGCATACTATTCATAATAGCCAACTCCGAAAGAGTTCTATTTACATCCCCAAAAGTAGCTAGTCAAACCACTATATTACATTGTGATAACAACTAGCAGAAAGTAGACCCTAAGGAGGGTCCTTATACAAACCACCAAAACAAAAACAACCATCTTAATTGTCCAACTATTACAAGCAAACCTAACTATACTAGTGAATGTGCCAAAGAGTTCCCCGCGTCGGCCCCTGCTAAGGAAAACAAAGGAAACGGGATAAGCTATATGCTTAGTAAGTAAAAAGGGGTAAAACGGTAAATTTCACATTCAACTAAACATATAAAATCCAAATATTTCACATCAATACAGGAATGTAACATCACAATGGTAGGATACGGGTTGGCTCCAAAGCCAAGTCGTTTGCCGTGCGTGACCTCCTATCGACACTCCGTCGACCATAAATAAGGTCCGTAGAACTCTACTTGTACTCCCACCTAACACCTTATCACCCTCACTGGCCAGTCACCTCACAAACTTGCTCGAGTGAATGAAATCACAAACTTGAGCTTGAGTCACAAGCTCGAGTCACAAACTTGGTTCACATTCTCGGTGAACCGGATTCACAAACTTGGTGACCTCAGACTAAGTTGGACTGGCTTCGACCAAGCCCTGACCGGCTCGAATAGTCCATCTAGGTAGGAAGATCAACCCCAACTTACAAACGTCACCCCGAGCTACAAGCTCAAGGGGTTCAAACCCAAAATAATTCATGTATACACATCTCATAAAGAAACATAGGTACAAACTAGGGTTTAGGTCGAGTGTAATAAAGTACACCCTCGCCTAAGTCCCCCTTTTATTTACATCAAAACACATAAGCAGTTTATACACATAAACGGCCTGAATACTTACTCCAAAAGTACGTATAGTAAAAATGCAAGGATCACGTCACGTATACAGCTAGTAGGCCCCACCGGCACCGTCTAACCCGTCACCGTCTGAAATAGAAGATTGCATCACAATATATCACAAACGGCCACTAACATGCATAACTCAAGTAAAACGGCAAAATTGGCACATGCAAGTGCGGAAACGGCACACGGAAACGGAAACGGAAACGGCCAGATTTGCCATCCCAAACCGTTTTGATCAAAAGTTAGGTTAGGAATGTCGGATCAAGGTGGGTGAGACACTTTTTTAAAGCTACGAGGAAGGGCTACAACTTTTATTTAGACATCTCAACCCAGATCTCAATAGGTATTGGTCAAAATGCACAAAATAGTTCCAGCCATTTCATTTCGGGTTACCAAACAGGCCCTGTTTGAAAGACCGTAACTCACGACTCAAAAATCGGAATCAAGAAATTCCAGAGGCGTTAGAAACCCCATTCATAAGGCTATAACTTTCATGCTTGGACCAAAGGCTGAATCAATACAGAGAATGGGGAAAAACGGGTCCAAACATCCCTGTCAGAACTGTCCAAATTTGAAGGCAGTTCTGACAACCGATTTTATTTTGGTCATAACTGGAGCTATGGAACTCGGATTGGAATGTAGTTTATACCGTTTCGAAGCTAAAACCAAGATCTACATTTCTTATGAAGAAATCAACACCCATTTCGCACGTTATCAAAACGGATAGAGCATGGTCAGAAGCAAAATTCAAAA